>NW_026068183.1:1020558-1099851 GCF_014885135.2 Alexandromys fortis
AACTCACCAAGGCCAGCTGACCTGGGTCTGAAAAAGCCTGGGTTAAAACCGGTCTCACTGAACATAGCGGACAATGAGGACTACTGAGACCTCAAGAACAATGGCAATGGGTTTTTGATCCTACTACACGTATTGGCTTTGTGGGAGCCTAGGCAGTTTGGATGCTCACCTTACTAGACCTGGATGGAGGTGGGTGGTCCTCGGACTTGCCACAGGGCAGAGAACCCTGATTGCTCTTTGGGCTGACGAGGGAGGGGGACTTGATTGAGGGCTTTCTTCATACCTCCTGCCTTCAGTCCAGGGCACCACCAAGTTGATTGGTTACTTCCAGAACTGACTAACTTGATTGGTTACTTCCAGACCTAACCTTGCTCCAACCACAGGAACTTCAGACCTGAACTTACTCTTCGATTATTAGGTTTGGTTTTGTTGTTGTTTATTTTTTATTTTTCTTCCTGTCATTTGCAACTTATTGGAGCTTAGCCATGAGAGACAGAAAAGCAGGTAGGACTGAGCTTGGCACTCACAGATACATCAGAGTATTCTGTTAAACATAAAGTTTCTCATAAAACGCGCCCTGCAGACAAAGTTGCTCGAACTGCGAAACAGCAAGGCAGTAACAAACAAAGCAATTACAGTCACATCGTGCACACGGTCAAGAGTGTTGACAAACGCACAAAAGTAACAAACCACAACCCTTCTTGACCATAAAAGGAGCTGCAACAGCTCAGCCCTGACTGGTCTTCCCACCTCAGGGGTAGAACCAGAAGGATGCCTATGCTGCCACTCCGGTAAGGGGTTGTTTGATCAGCTTATTTAAAGTGAGAAGATCAGTTTAAATGTGGAGGGCACCTTCTGCTGGCAGCACATAGAAAAGGACACAGAAAAATGGAAGTTTCTTGTTCGTGCCTACCAGCCTTACTCACTGCAGGTTCACCCGCTCCTGGGGTCTCTACTGATTCATTTGCTAATAACCAGCTCCTCAGGGCTTCCAACAGAGACCAAAGACCAGCAGCTCTCCAGGAGATGGAAGGGTGAAGATGTTCAGCCTTTACTGAGCAGCTACTGAATTCTCACCCTCTCCGGGGTGGACACAGCCATTGGTGGGCTACTCCAACCATACTGTGTAAGCCATTCTAATGAGACCCCTTTTGATCTGTATTCATTCTGTTGTTCTGTTCCTCTGGAGAGCCCTGACTAATACCATGTCCAGCCATAAGAGGACTTCCTGGAACCCCTAACCTGAGTTAGTCCCTACTACCTGAAGCCTTTGCCCAACCACCCAGTGTAAGTCATTTTAACAAACTTATGCTCAGATGTCCTCCTCAGGACTTTTATCTGTTATGCCAGTGTGCTCCCCAGAATGACCCCAAACTAGTTCCCTCCTGTTGGGGAATATTATTTTAAAGTGTGACTTTTTTTTGTTTTTTTGTTTTTTTTTGTTTTTCGAGACAGGGTTTCTCTGTGGCTTTGGAGCCTGTCCTGGCACTAGCTCTGTAGACCAGGCTGGCCTCGAACTCACAGAGATCCGCCTGCCTCTGCCCCCAAGTGCTGGGATTAAAGGCGTGCGCCACCATCGACCTGCTTGTGTGACTTTTGTTTATGCTGTATTTGTGACTCTGTGATGCTGTCTCTTTGCCGGTCTAGAACACCTGATGTTCCTAATAAAGAGTTGAACAGCCAATAGCTGGGCAGAAGCAAGGCTAGGTGGGAAGAACAAATAGAAGGAAGAAGTAGGAAGAAGGCGAGCAAGAGAACAAGGAGAGGAGGACATCAGGGGCCAGCCACCCAGCTACACAGCAAGCCATAGAGAGAGGAGTAAAGAAAAGTATGCAGAAACAGAGAAAGATAAAAGCCAAGAGGCAAAAAGTAGATGGAATAATTTAAGAAAAGCTGGGAAGAAACAAGCCAAGCTAAGGCCAGGCACTCATAACTAAGAATAAGCCTCTGTGTGTGATTTACTTGGGAGCTGGGTGGTGTCCCCTGCAAATAGAAAAAACAGTAAAACATAGACAACTCCCTCCTCCAACCAAATTGCCTTTTTTAGACTCTGATCTACTGTTATATGCAGCCTGTTCAAGAGGTGTGTTTTTTTTGTTTTGTTTTGTTTTTTTGTTTTTTTTTTTTTTTTTTTTTTTTTTGTTTTTTGTTTTTTGTTTTTTTTTTTTTTGATTTTTCGAGACAGGGTTTCTCTGTGGCTTTGGAGCCTGTCCTGGAACTAGCTCTTGTAGACCAGGCTGGTCTCGAACTCACAGAGATCCGCCAAGAGTTTTGTTTTTAAATCAGTCCATTTTCTTTTCTTCCTGGGAGGGGAGCTATTTTGCCAGGTACTTTGGGATTAGTTGTATAGTTTCAGATACATTTTATTTTTAATTCTGTATGTTGGCTGGGTTGGGTATGTGTCATGAGTACTGGTGCCTACATAGGGCAGAGGTATAGGGTCCTCTGGAACTGGACTTATACATGTTCAGGAGCTGCCTTGTGTCTGGTCCTCTTTAATAATATTACTACTTTTATTACTGAGTCATCTCACCAGTCCTTCTGTGGGAGGCAGGAGGAAGAGTGGCAGTTAGCCATAGCAAGACGAACAGAGATAGACCAGAAGATAGAGTCAGAGGGGAGGACTTTGCAGCTGTAATCCATCTCTCCAGAACTCCAACTTGCTCTAACTAGCTGTCTCGTTAAATAAGAAAAACTCATATTCTTCGTAGAATTTACTTTTCCCCAATTTTATTATGTGTCACATTGGCTAGAGAGGAAAGCCCTCAATTCTAAATGTATTCCAGTTGACATTCCTCTTATTAATTTTATATCTTTACAAGTCATCTATCTCTTCAGTCCCCACATTCTTGCTCTTAAGAAATAGGACTGAGTTGATGAATCCAGTGTCTATTTATAAACTCACACGATAGTTCACTGAAAGTCTAAGGCAGTGAAACCTCAGCTGTGTATCCTGCAGAGTTGTGGGGTGGAGTGGCCTGAGGAGGACAGCTTTGGAATTCAATAAAAGGATTTTCAAGAAGTGTGTGTGTGTGTGTGTGTGTGTGTGTGTGTGTGTGTAAAATGCTAGCTGATCCAGACTCTTAACTTACAAAGAGCATGAATCCTGGAGATTGGCAAGACTGGGCCAGGCGTTCCTGCTGCTGAAGTCAGTGTGTCCTTGAGTCAGTTGCCCTGAAGATTCTGTGTGCTTCCTGTCCTCACTGGACATGTTTTGTTTGTGTGTAGGCATGTTCTTTTTAGCCCCCAGAGCACTGAACTCTCCTCAGGAAGTATCAACTTTGAGCTTTTCTCTTTCTTCCTGGATTCCAGTCAGGTGGAGGAAACTGTCTTCTAGGTCAGTTGTTCTAACGTGTATATCCTAATCATCTTCTTTGATGCTGTTGGCTTTGTTCATTTCCGTGGATCTTGGTTGCCTTTTTTGAGGCAGAGGTTGAAGATATAGAGAGTGGGAATCTCTGTTTTTAAAGGTTTAAGAGATACCATGTAATTACAACCATGAACCCCGTCACACAGTTAACATATTACCAGATATATGAGGAAAGTTAAATACTGACTGGGCAATGAATAATATAAAAATTATTGTTAATTCAATGCCAGTTTGATAATGGTATAGTTTTTTGAAGGATTCAATTTTTAGGCACTACGATTTTGTTTTTATTGAGCTATATATTTTCTATTGTTTCCCATGGTCCCCACGCTCCCAACTTACTCAGGAGATCTTGTCTTTTCCTACTTCCCATGTAGATTAGATCCTTGTATGTCTCTCTTAGGGTCCTCTTTGTGTCTTCATTCTCTGGGGTTGTAAATTGTAGGCTGGTTTTTCTAAAAGACACTTTTTAAAAAATATTTATTTATATTTATTATGTATGCAATATTCTGTCTGTGGTGCAGGCCAGAAGAGGGCACCAGACCTCATTACGGATGGTTGTGGGCCACCATGTGGTTGCTGGGAATTGAACTCAGGACCTTTGGAAGAGCAGGCAATGCTCTTAACCTCTGAGCCATCTCTCCAGCCCTAAAAGACACTTATGAGTGAGTACATATTTGCCTTTCTGAGTCTGGGTTACCTCACTCAATATGATGTTTCTAGATCCATCTATTTGCCTGCAAAATTCAAGATGTCATTATTCCCCCCCACCACTGTGTAGTACTCCGTTGTGTAAATGTACCACCACATTTTCTTTATCCATTCTTTGGTCAAGGGGCATCTAGGTTGTTTCCAAGTACTGGCTATTACAAATAATGCTGCTATGAACATAATTGAGCACACGTCCTTGTGGTATGGTTGAACATTCTTTGGGTATATACCCAAAAGTGGGTCTTGAGGTAGGTTTTTTTCCTAATTTTCTGAGAAATCTCCATACTGATACCCAAAGAGACTATCAGTTTGCACTCCCACCAGCAATGCAGGAGTGTTCCCTTTCCCCACAACCTCTCCAGCATAAGTTGTCATCAGTGTTTTTGACCTTGGACATTCTTAGAGGTGTCAGATGGAATCTCAGAGTTGTTTTGATTTGCATTTCTCTGATGACTAAGGATGTTGGGCTTTTTCTTAAGTGTCTTTCAGCCATTTTAGATTCTTCTGTTGTGAGTTCTCTGTTTAGGTCTGTACTTTTTTTTTTTTAATTGGTTTATTTGTTCTTTTGATGACCAATTTCTTGAGTTCTTTGTATATTTTGGAGATCAGCCCTCTGTCTGATGTGGGGTTGGTGAAGATCTTTCCCACTCTGTAGGCTGCCGTTTCGTCTTGTTGACTGTGTCTTTTGCTTTCCAGAAGCTTTTCGGTTTCCGTAGGTCCTGTTTGTTAATTGTTGCTCTCAGTGTCTGTGCACTGGGGTTGTACTCAGGTAGAGGTCTCCTGTAGGCACTACAACTTAGAGATATAATCCGAGGCTTATGGGTGAAGTGATAGGGTGTTGTAAAATAAGTGAGTCTACAGACTAAACAACTTTCCTCTATGTTTATATATGATGGAAACGTTCCATAGTAAATAGGAAGTTGGGACTGTGCTCCATAATGGGCTTGCTGCTGCAGAAGCCTGAGCACCTGAATTCTAACCACTATCACCCAAGTCAAACCACGTGTGATGTTGCATGTTTCTAACGCCAGTGCTGGCAGACAGAGACAGACTGACTGCTCTTCCAGAGGACCTGGGTTCACAACCATCTCTAACTCCAGTTCAGAGGATCTAATATCCTCTTCTTACTTCCTTGGGCACTGTACACATGTGGTGTACTTATATACATATAAGCAAGACACTAATACACATAAAGTAAAATAAATAAAAGTCTTTTAAAAAGTAGGGAGAAGCCATAGAGGAGGATGCTCCAACCAATCGATTATTCAAAGGTAAAAAAAAAAAAACAAAACAAAGCAGAATTCCCTGGTTGATGTAGTTAGAGGCACACAGAGGAAGAATCTTCAGAGTATCATGTCCAGAAATGCATAGCCCAAGTGAGGGTTTTCTTGTCTTGTATATTCTTTGTCTAACAAAATGCAATACTATAATCATTTATTTACAATGTTAGTAAGTTAGGTCAGGACACTTGCAATTATAACTCCCTGCAGGACTCAGTAATATATCCACACTGGATATCCCCAAGTGGCATCCAAGAGACCCAGGACATCCCAGGACTCCTGTCCTTGGGGACTCCTGCCTCCTCTGTTCTAATAGTGTGTTATCAGTAAAATAATACATGGCATGCTGCTTCTGAGAGTACTCTGCAGCCACAGCAGCTTCCATCCTGGTCTTCTCCCGCCAAGGGAAATCGGCTGGTGTGTCCCCAGCACCCCAAGAAGGCCACAGAGCTAGGACTGAAATTCTACCAGCAGCCCATGGGCATGCTTGGTCAAATACAAAGCAAACTTTTTTCTTAAAGGGCTAGATAGTACTCAATTGTTCTGTTAATACAATATTTTTTTAAAAAAAATATTGACTCAGTGTGTAAAGTGCTTGCTGTTCAAAGCCAGCATCTGTGTGAAAACTGGATGTGGTGGTGTGTGTCCATTACTACAGCACTCAGCAGAGACAGGAGTCTGAGACTTACTGGCCTGTCTAAGAGAATGAGGAGCTTCAGGTAGAGTAAGACACTGTTTTGAAGAAGGTGAGGCAGCAATTGAGGAAGGCATCAACCTGTGGCCTCCACATACGTAGGCACAGGCAAAGGCACGCGCGCGCGCATACACACACACACACACACACACACACACACACACACACACACACACACAAGCTGGCAATAATTGTAGCCCCACAGCCCAGGTTGTGTAGATACGAAGCCCCCTCCCCCCCCAAGGGTCATATACTGAAGGCTCTGAACCCACCAAAAACATTGCTCAGAGAAGGCTTGGCCACAATGTCCCGAGTGGAGGAAACGGCTGGATCATGAGAGCTTTGTTTTCATCAGTGGATTAATCCACTGGCAGATTCTGAATTGACTGTGGGAGGTGGAGGAATTGTGGAAGGTAGGGTCAAGCAGAAGAAAGCAACTCACTGGGGTGTCTGACGGGCACCTTATTCTGTTGCTTTCCCCTCAGCCTCTGGCCTTTCTGAGATGCACAGCCTCTGCTCCATCACATACCACTGTCACCAGCCTTGAGCGATGGACCCCAGTGACCTGAAGCCTCTGCCACTGAGCTAGGACTGTTCCTCCAAGATGTTTTAGTATTTTATCACAGTAATGACGCCTGACCACACAGGACCAAGGCTTAGCTGAACCTCACACAGAGCCGGCTGCCTCAGTTCTGAGTCTTACCAACTGTGAAATAGAATTGTTACCTTTTAGTATAGCACTCTACCCTGAGTGCTCCTGTGACTTCTCAAGTTTTCTACACACCAGGCAGGCTTTCTATTGACGTCAGAAAGGTTTCGATGGAGGCAAGGGCATTCTCCCATCAGGGCTTTGGCCGTTTTCTTCTTCCCCAGATGGCTACTTGATTGGATGCAGCCATCTCCATTAGGACACTATTGCGAGGGCTTTCCCAGGAAACCTTTCAAGCCTTTCCTGTTCCCACAGCAACCCCTTCCCCCCACTGCCTACTTCTTCAAAGCATACTGCCATGAAACACACTCCACTACTTTTCTGTCTTCCTACACTGGACTATAAGCTTAACGAAGGTAGACATTTCTGGTTAAGGCAGTGTCTCAAACACTATCAAGCATGCAGATACGAAATTAAGTAAACCAAAACTTGCAATTCTTTAGTCCTTATTATCTTATTGTGACATAGCTTATAACCTGGGCCCTAGTGCATTATTAAATATAAAATTAATTTGGAAGCTTTTAAATATGTAACTACCAGATTACTACAAGTTCCTTGTAGGAAGGCATGAAGGAAATGATATGCGGAAGCTCCCCATCCTGTCTGCATTCTACATTTGTTTTTTTGAGATAGGGGCTGATAGCCCAGTCCTGCCTCACTCTGAAGCCAAAGATGATCCTGAAGGTTTGATCCTCCTGCTTCCATTTCTGGAAGCACTGGTTACTTACAGGACTGACCCACCATGCCATTTTGTGAATGTTAGCTATCTTTACCTACATTCCCCAAAGTCTCCCAATCTCCAGTCTTTATCTTGCTTCCTGCTCATAACTAAAGCACCCCACACTCATTTCAACCTGAACTGAAACACTTCCCAGGGCAACACTGAAGTGGGTTGACTCCCGATTAGGTTTCCTTATGAAACCTACTATCTTCTACCATATATGGGCTATGAAGCAGAATTCAGACCCTGCCTACCCTCCAAAAGATGCAAGGTAAATTAGTGTATAGTACATCACAGTTCCATTACATTTGCTTTCTGGAAATTTGTTGACTGTCATTTCTACAAAACACAACACTGGACCTCTGCATGCACTCACCTTGACCCCATCAGATCCCAATACCCTGAAATAATTCCAAGCATTATTCCACTCATCTGGACTACCTCTTGCCCCATATTGCCTTCCTGTTTAAGGCAGATCCAAGTTTTTGTGGTCTTACCTGACTAAATCTATCAAGTTCCTTTCTAGCACTGAATTATTTTGCAAGTGAAAGCTAGGATGTTTTTATTTGCCCAATGCCAACAGAGAGAAGCATGCTATTTACTACCCTCTTGTGGAAAACAGAAACAGGACCCAAAGCCAAGAGAAGTCCCAAGTCTTGCCACACTAGGGTAAGTTCAGGGAAACAGGCAAGCACTTGCCAACCATTCCAATCTACAAAGCAGAATGGAAGACATTTGGTAATGCTACTTATGCCAAAACCCCATAGAAGCACCAGAATACAGAAAGATCATGCAGGTTGTGTAAGACACTTTCTTCTGCCCCATCTTTTATTTTACCAGGATTGAGGGCCCATCAAGTCTACTTCCTAGAAGGACAATCAGAAGTTAGGTGGTCAAGACTCAACTGTGGTACCCAGCTAGATGTCTTAGGCAACCAGCACAGAATCCACTCAGACCCTTTCTATTAAGAGCATTCTCCAGACAAGGATCGGGTCACTCAACCACACATTTTCTAAACACCCAGTACACTTACAAACCCATTTGTTTTTAAGAGTGCAATTGTTTTTATTTCTTGAAAAAGTCCAATTTTAGTTTTTCTTTAAAGCATACAAAGGCCATCTAATCTTCAGACTCTGAGCCATCTTCATCCTGACTAATCTGGAAATAGCGAAGTTCGTAGGTCTCCTTGTCAGATGCAACCACACGAAGCCAGTCACGGAGATTATTCTTCTTAAGGTATTTCTTGGTAAGATATTTCAGATACCTTGGAGACAAACCATGACTTCATTTAGATATATAATTCCTACTATGGAGGTGCACACTGCCACATTTGTCTCCCCAAATCCACTAGTCCTTTATTTCTAAGAGATAAGGACAAGAGCAGTTGCTCAACCCCATCTTTACATCCCATGAAATCCGCTGCCCCTCTACCTACACTATACCATTTTTCTTTGAAACCAGCAGGGAGAACAGCAATAACAGCCTCCTCACCCTGTCTCTAATGTACAAACACCTTATCGGATTAAAGTATTACATTTTATACATTCCATTACAATTTAAAACACAAAAACTAACCTTTTAGAGAACTGTTTCTCAGAAACAACTGTGATTTTATTCTTCAAGCGTTCAATGTGAACAACATTTCCAAGATTTCCAGTTTTCCCATTGACTTTAACCTTCTCCCGGAGAAACTGTTCCTGTTCACAAAGAGAAAAAGTGCACAACTAGGGAAGGGAACCCTAGACGGTCACTAGGGAAGGCACCCTAGGAGCACAGTTCAGGTTAATACCAGGCACGACATTTAAACGCCAAGTATAAAGTCACAGAAAGAGAGACACTTACGAAGTTTCCAGAATCAAAAATTCCATCTTCCACTGGATGAGTGAGGTCCAAATGGAACCTCCAGGTCGACTTCTTAGGCTTCTTGTCTTTCTGCTACAAGCACAATTATGATGGCGTCAATGCAAGGTACTCAGCTTACACAGCACATTTCCAAGAAAAATACATAGAAATACCACTGAATACCTAAAGGAGACTGTACTGCATGGAAAGGAAACACCTATTTTTTTTTTTTTTNATGACTTAGCAGACTCTGCCTAGACATATTCCCAGTGAATGCTGGGAATTCAGTCATGGAAGCTTGCTATGTGTATGGAATTCTCTGGTCCTTAAGAACCTTCCAGGACAGTGGTTCTCAACCTTCCTAATGCTGTAACCCTTTAGTACAGTTTCTCATGTTGTGGTGATCCCCAGTCATATTTTTTTTTCGAGACAGGGTTTCTCTGTGGCTTTGGAGCCTGTCCTGGAACTAGCTCTGTAGACCAGGCTGGTCTCGAACTCAGAGATCCGCCTGCCTCTGCCTCCCGAGTGCTGGGATTAAAGGCGTGCGCCACCACCGCCCGGCAACACTTATTAACCAACAAAAACTTTCCATTTTGCCACTACATGCCTCACAAATGGAAAGCAATGTTAGAACACATTGGGAGAATATTTGCTTTTTTTCAAAGAACTGTTTTGTATTGTAATTAACAACTTCAATTCAAAATACTACCTGCTTCTGTCTAAATTTAAGCCTGCATACACAGAGAAATGCTTTTCCCTATGCTTTGCTCCAATTCGTCCAAACAGATCCACCCAAATGACTCCCAATTAGTAAGTCTTCCTCTCGAGGTAGCTTTGCCAAGTGTTCCCTGTAATGTTAAATTGGAAGCGTCACCCCAGCCCCTGGCATCCATCCCAGTCCCCTGGCCTGGGAGTTGCGTTTGGTCTGGACTCCAAATCCCAGCATGCCTCCCCGGGGAAGAGTCAGGAACACCCCACAGGTATTTAAGTGGGCGCCCCGAGGACATTCCCCACCCTCCACTTATCACAAACCCGAACTAGCACTTGAACTAATCGTGAAGGGACTCGATTTACTCACGGCCGTGGAATGAACAGGTAATCCAGGTGGGTTTAAGGCCTCGTTAGCATTACTCACCTTTGAATCCTAACTCAACAACCCAAAACATCTTGTTAAAATTGCTTTCCAAAAAGGTTTAAATCACGCTTCTCGTATCGCTAAGGTCCCGACTTTAACATATGCAACGGCGGACGGGCCACGTAACCGCGGCGACAGGTCACCAGGAGCCAGGGAGGGAGAAATCAGGAGGCCCTGAGACCGACCTCGCGAGCCATCGCCTGGGTAAACTACCGGCGGCCCGCCCAGCTCCGCCAGGCCGCATGGCACCCACGAAAGCTTCCGAAGCCCCGCGTTCTACCTCATCGGTAGAGATCCCGGGGCGACGCGGCCCACGGTCTTCCTACTGAGGCGCTTCCTCCTGTTCGCTGGACGCAGAAGCTACCTAGTTTATGTTAAAAGGACCGCACGCGCGTACACTCACCGGCGCCATATTGTCCCGCGGCCGTGGGAAGGAACGAGCCGCCGGTGCGCGCACGCTTTTATAGGAACGTGTGACGTCATACGCAGAGCGCGCAAGCCGTCGGCAACTCGGAACCGGATGTGGGCTGGCGTGCTTTTTCAGTCACCTAGGAAACGGAGGCGTGGCGTTGGGCTCCCTCCTGCGCCATCTAGCGGGCAGCGGTCGTTAAACTGGTTCCTCTGCTCTTGGCCGAGGGCTTCCCAAATTTACAAGCCAGAGTGAAGTATGTTCAAGGGTGCAGGAGTCGTCTTTCTCAACTCCCGGCAAGGCCGAGTCTCACGCTGGTTTAGGATCCTCTTTATTATATTGCGATTATAATCCTCCCGAGAAAAAGTTCTATATTTATGTATTTACGGTCGAGGATGTCTCACTATGGAGCCCTGGCAATCACGGAAGCCATGAAGACTAGATTGGTTTTGGACTCACAGGTACCTTCCCGCCGCTGCTTCATAAATGATGGGATCAAAGATGTGCACCACCACACCTGTTAGACAGATGTATTTCCAACAAATTATAAATTAAACTCGTTGGACTAACTTGATATTGGATTCTGAATAATTGAGTCAGTTAAAAAAAAAGAACACAGGATATTGTAGATTAAGTTTATTGTAAAACTTGTATTATGTGACCATCTAAAATAACTAAAATACATTGTTATAAATGACTTGTAATTTATGGCTATTCTGATAGTAAAGTCAAAGAATATTTTGAGGGCCAAAAGGCAAGCTATTCTCATACATATCTGGAGTTTGAATTAGCTCTGCCAAGATAGAATTGCAAATCTAAAAGTGCAGTTAATACGAGCTTGGACCGCTGCCAGGAAGAAGCACAGATGCTCTCTGGAGAAACACATCTTTGATCTAGTCAAGAAGAATTCCCTGAGCTAAGCTTCCAGAATTATGAGTTGGCAAGTTTTTAAATCACTAAATACATAGGAAAACAAACCACTATGAATAAAGATCAACCACCCATACTTATCAAATCAGATCACAGAGCCTGCATATACTGAAAATATTCAGAACATAAAATAAGCATTTGCTGTATGATTAAGGATTAAGCATATAGCAAAACATGAGGGGACCAGAGAGTTAAATTTTCTCAGTATTTAAAACATAAACCACAAAAAACTTCTTGTACTTAAAAATACAAAAGCTGAATTATAAAGTTATGCTAAACAGGAGGCTAGACACAGCTGTAGAGGAAAATCAAAAAGTCAGCAACTAAACTGCAAGAGAAGGTTAAAGAGCTGAGCCTAGTGTGGGACAGCCGTCCCTCAGGAGGTTGGAGCAGGATCGCTTGGCTCCATGAGTTTGAAATCAGCTGACAACATATTGAAACTTTGAAGAAAACAAGCAACAACAAAAAAATAGAGAGGAAAAGAAGGAAAAGGAGGAATGTGAAAGCTGACTAGAAGGTCTAGCAGGTAAAAGTGTTTGTTAGCAAGCCTGTTGAGCAGAGTTCAATTCCAGAGCCTATGGTGAAAGGAGAGAGCAGACTCCCAAAATCTGTCCTCTGACTTCCACATGCATGAGGTGGCAGGCACACATGTAGCATTAGACATAACACACATGCACAGACAGACACACAGACACACACATACCAGTAATAAAATGAAATTGGAAAAAAGGAGGACAGAAGCAAACAAACAAGGAAGGAATCATAGAAACAACAACAACAAAAATATATTCGAGACAAGGATGTCAGAGTTCCTGCTATCTCTAAATGGGACTAGCTGGGAGATCCAGTGGGATATACCAGAGATAATACAAACAAACAAAAACAGACAAATGGCTGCATTCTCAGATTCTGGAAGCCTAACAAATCCCAAGTAGAACAATTTAAAATAGACAATCCTCCATATACATTTTAGTGAGCCTTCAGGACACAAAAACAAAATTATTTCCAAAGACTCCAAAGAGGGAAAATCCAAAACATCCACTAAAGGACCTGATATCACACCAGCAATAATAAAGGCAGCAATGTGACAGATATAAAGAATAAAACTTGAAGGTGCATTTCAGACATTTTTAGATAACAGAATTCCTTGTTTTCTGCCCATATAGCTTCAGGAAGGAATTCTGAAGGATAGACTTCAGAACAATGAAAAATAATGGTAGAAAGAAGGCTAGTATGTTAAAAGAAATGTTGAGCAAAAACAATTACTAATTTGTATGTAATTCTAAAGATTACCAATTGGATATAGCAGTGATAGTCATGTCTGACTTGTGAGTTAGAGTGCCATTAATGTTATTATTAATGTTCTCATTAATGTTCTATTTATACATCTTGAGAATATATCTATATTACTAATATTTTTAGTTTATAAAAACTCATTAAGCTGTAAATTATGTAATTATGATGCTTATTTTACCACAGATGTTACATGGAGCCATGCCTTTGATCCCAGCAGTTAGGAGGCAGAAGCAGGCGGATCTCTGAGTTCTAAGGCAGCCTTGTCTACAGAGTGAGTTCCAGGACAGCCAGGGCTACACAGAGAAACACTGTGCCAAAAAAAAAAAAAAAAACAAAAACAAAAACAAAACAAAACCAAAAACTCCAATGTGAATCAAAACAGTTAAAAGATAGTGCCAGTTATCTTATGGGAAAAATGACAAAGTAGATGAAAAACTTCCAAAAAAATACAACCTACCAAAGCTTACATCAGAATGAACAATATGTGCGGCTTGGTGTCCTTGTGGGACCTGAAAGTGGGGGCAGAGGTTGTCTAATACTTTTGCCTGCTTTGGGGACCCTTTTCCTCTTCCTGGGTTAACTTGTCCAGCCTTGGTATAAGAGTATGTGCCTAGTCTTGTTGTAACTTGTTATGCCGTGTTCGGTTGATATCCCTGGGAGGCCTGCTCTTCTTCTGAAGGAAACCGGAGGAGAAGTGGATCTAGAGAGAGATGAGGTGGGGGGGGGGGGGATAGAAGGAGAGGAGGGAGGGGAAAGGAAACGGCAGTCAGGATGTAACATTTCAGAGAAGAATAAAAGGGAAAAACAAAGAGAATATCAGAATACTCCGCAGTCTCTTAAATGGATTCATTTTGTAAATAAAATCTCCCAACAAGAAAAACAGCCAAATGGCTTCTCTGGTAACTTCTACCAAGCATTTGAGGAAGAAATAATGGCAGTTATGCCAGCTCTGTGTTCAAGCTTTTGTTCGTCGGTTTCCTTTTTTTCCAGAAAAGAGGCTCCAAGGATAAACGCCTTGTTTAAGGAGTTAGCCTGTGTGCTTCAGGCTGCCAGTGTGTGGTCTGGCAAGGAAGTGTGAGCTCCCATGAGTACGCCATGCTTCACGTCGCAGAAACCTTTAGGTAGAAAAGCCTTGTGGTGTGCAGGGCAGTCTGTGAAGTGCAGTTCAGAAGTGCGTTCAACGTGACTGTGAGAGTCTAGCGGACTGTGCCTTCCTTGTCTCTAGAAATTGTGCTGTTTGCGTCTGTTGTCTGTTAGTTCCTTACTTCTGTTACCTGGGATCATTCCTAAGTAAACCAACTACATCTAGCTAATAGGCAATGGCAGGAAATTTGACACAAACTTCCAGACAAACAAATTAGGAGTTGGCAAAGAGGGATCAGAACACTTGCTACGCAAACACTCACATAATCACAGATAAATTATTAGTACTTAACAATGTGTCATGCAGCAAATGGGGTATTATATCATGATGTGTGATTTAAATAATTGTTGTAAAATGTTTAACAAAATCTATGCAAAAATGATCAGAGTTGCTATGTGAGTTAAGAATGCTGGGTACAAAATTCATGCACAAAGCCAATTGCTCGGCTATGGCTCTCTGTATCTGGTTGCACCGGTTCCTGGATGAAGGCTCTATGATGAGTTCAGGCCCCCTCCCCACTATTGCTACGAGTCTCAGCTGGAGTCATCCCTGTGGATTCCTGGAAGTTTCCCTAGCGCCAGGTTTCTCCCTAACCCCAGAATGGCTCCCTCTATCAAGATCTCTCTTTCCTTGCTCTCTCCCTCCATCCTTCCCCAACTTGACCATCCTAGTCCCTCATGTTCTCATCCCCCATCCCCTCCCCTCTGCCAGCCCCCTTCGCCCCCAGTTTACTCAGGAGATCCCATCTAATATCCCTTCCCAGGGCGATCCACGTGTCCCTCTCAGGCCTCCTTTGTCACCTAGCTTCTCTGGGGACGGCATCACCTTTAACAGCACAAGATATTCAAACACCCAAGGAGAGGTATCTGAAGATGCACAAGATTTGTATGAAGGAGCTGTAAAAGTTGAGAGAAATTGGATAAAGGAAGTTGATTAAAAATTTAATGCTTGTTGAATTGTTGGTGGACATAGCCCACCCCCCCAATTTTGGATCTGTGGGTGCCACAATCAACCAGGAGCCACTGGCCCCAACCAGGCCTGAATCAGTGATGGACACAGATGGTGCCCCCTGATTTTTGTACCATGTGCCAAGGTCTCTAGGCCTGGGCACAGAAGAAAGGAAAAGAAACAGCTCCATGCCATCCCTTATGGCTGGGTGGCACAGTATTCAACCAAGTGCCATCTGTGACCCAACCAAGAGCCCTGGTGCTGGGTGGTTGGGCACCATTGTGGCGAGGGTACAGGGTGAGGAGGTGGAAGAGAGGAAGAGGCTAAATGGTTTGTGGATTGGGAAGGGGCAGATCCAGAGAGGTGAGGGTGGGAAGGAATGAGCTGATATGAAATGCCAACTAGCTTCCCAAGTCCAGGAAGATTGCTGGGCCTGGGCTATGACCAAGGACTAGGTCTTGATCCAGGGCCCTGGAGTTGCTGAGGGGGCCTGCACTGATGTCTGTGGCTCCCCTCATCACTGAGGGCCATGTAGGGGCCTGTGGTTTGGGTCACCATTTGGAGCCATGTTGGTGTCTGAGGGCCGCACTGCCATGGGGGCCATCCATATATGGGTGGCCTGCAAAGCCACCTGGGGCTCTGGTGACATCCTGGCCTGTTATCAGGGACTGTGTCTGGGTTCTTGGGACTGCCACAGTCAGTATCTGTGTTGATGTCCCTGGCCTATGTTGCCTCCAGACCCCACATGGATGAGCAGGTAATAATGCCCTATGCCTGAAACCTAAACATTGACCAAATGTCTGCTGATAAAGATAATTGCAGGAAGGCAGAGCTCTGCAGTCACCTATGAGAGAGGAACAAGGCCTGGCAGTGGGAAACCGTTCTCACGAAACAGATCTGAACTGTGGGAATTCATTCCCACATATTCAACAGAAGGGAAGTCGGCTATAGCAAAAATTCTACAGCAAAGGACAGCCACTTTATTCTCAATGCAATAATGCCAAAAGGCCTTGCCTTTGGTTTACCTTTTACCAGATCCCTCGGTTCTGATAAGTCTCTCATGAAAAGATGTCTGAGCAATCTCTGTATAATGCTGCGGCTTGTAGCATTGTATCATCCGGACCAGGGCTCTGCCACATTCAAGGTCTGTGTTGATGTCTGTGGCTCCTGAGACCACACCGATATGAAGGTCTAGGCTGCCACATGGAGTCATGTTGGTGTCCGAGGGCCATGCTGCTGTGGGGGCCCTGCTGGTCTAGATGGCCTTTGCTGCCACTTGGAACCATGGTGATGACATCTCTGCCTGGGCTGCTGCCTAGTTCTGTGACTGGGTCTGTGGTCCTATCATAGCCAAGGTCTGGACTGATGTCCATGGCCACATAGATACCTGGACACTGGCTGCAACTGGCCTTGAGGGAGTTTGAGGACTATGCTGCCACCAGAACATTCTCATCTGAGTAGTCTGCACTTCCACCAGGGCTATGGTATCACCCAGGCCAGGGCTGTTGCAGAGAGCCCAACAACAGCTAGAATCTGAGTGATGCCTGAGGATCCTGCTGTCCTGCCACTGAGGGCCGTGTGGATAACGGGTCAGTGTCTGAGGACTGTGCTTTGGCCAGAGCCAAGCTTATCTGGGTGGCCAGTGCTACCACCTGGAGCCATCTAGGTATGGGCTGTTGTCCAGGGCCATGTCTGAGTTCATGGCCTGGCAGAGGTCAGGGTCTTATGTGGTGTCCATGACTCCAGTTGCCACCAAGGGCTTTGTGGATGCTGGGGTCTGACCAGCCACCTGGGACCATGTGGCCCGGGGGCCATTTTGCTGCCAGGGCCATGTGGATACGAGGAGCCTATGCTGCCCTGGGCTGTGGTGGTGCCTGGTTTAAGCTGCTCCAAGGGCAATGTCTGGGTCCGTGGCCCTGCGGGAGCTGGAGTCTGAGATGATGTTCATGGCCCGCGTTAGCACAGGAGTCCCTGAAACCATGCTGTGCTGAGCAGACCCTGTCCTTCACTGGCTCTGAGATGGCTGGTCCTGTGCAGGCAAGCTGACCCTTTCCCTCAGAGGAAAGCTCGCTCGCCCCCACATTTGGGAAAGATAGTCCTACACCTCGCCATAGGCATGCATCACCTGAGGTTGGGACACAGGGGAGCCAACTCTGAGGGCCTGAGAACAGAGCTGACCCCTTTTCATCTGTCATGCAGTGGCATGGGTGAGGGAAAGATGCCCGGGCACATGGCTGTCTGAGGCAGGTGAGAGAGTTGGCCCCAGGGTCACAAGAGTGAGAGAACTAGCCCTGCCCTACACCAACTACAGCACACAGGAGAGCAGGTCTTGCGTCCCTCCTGGGCAGCACACTAGAGCCGACCCTGCTCCCCTTGTATGCCCTCACAACAACTGGAGAGAGGGCGGGCCTTGCACCTTACCTGGGCCAAACAGTAGAGCTGGCCAGGCTGATAGGAGTGAGGGGACCCAGATCTGAGGCCAGAGAGCAGAACTGGCCCCGCTCCTTGCTGCAGGCTGTGCTGGGTGAGCTAGCTGAGGCAGGGCTGGAGCGCTCACCCAGGAAATGATGAGGGGAAAGCTAGCATGCTGACTGCCCAGGTCCAGAATCAGGGTTATGAGCTGGGCACCCCAACATCCACTTCACCTCTAACCTGTCAGGGCCTGTGAAGGAGATGACCCTCTGATCCCAAAGAGCAGGATCTCCGTGACACAAGCCCCCGTGAGAGCCCATTACTGTGGTGGTGCAGAAGCCAGAGGCCTCGAGCCAGACCAATGACTGGTTGTAATGAACAGATTAAAGGGTAAACTGTGTGTCTTACGGGCCACACTACAGCTTCCACAGGATTTTAAAAAATTTTTTTTTCTTGGACTGGAGAGATGACTCAGAGGTTAAGAGCATTGGCTGCTCTTCCAGGGGCCCTGAGTTCAATTCCCAGCAACCACATGGTGGCTCAGAGCCATCTGTAATGAGATCTGGTGCCCTCTCTGGCCCACAGGGATACATGCAGATAGAAGACTGCGTACATAATAAATAGATTTAAATAATTTTTTTTTTTGGTTTTTTGAGACAGGGTTTCTCTGTGGCTTTTGGAGCCTGTCCTGGAACTAGCTCTGTAGACCAGGCTGGTCTCGAACTCACAGAGATCCGCCTGCCTCTGCCTCCCGAGTGCTGGGATTAAAGGCATGCGCCACCATCGCCCGGCAATGTTTATTTTTTTTTTTAAATTCTTTCAAATTTGGTTTTATTTTTGGGAGAAGGCTGTAAGGGCAGAGGGTGGATTCAAGGGGACAGGGACATAAGTGGGATCGGATGTATGATGTGAAATCCACAAAGAATCAATAAAATAAAAAATAAATTCAGTGTTCATGGATTGAAAGTCCAGTCCAGTAAAGCCAGTTCGCCTGAACTACCGACTACGGTGATCTCAAGCAACAGCTTCCTACGCTCATCGCCTGCTTTCTCAACAGACCAATTACAGTTTGCATGGAAGCACAGACACCAGAGCAGAGATGATGAATCTGAAAGAAAATAAAGGAGAACTTTTCTATGAAATTGAAACATTTGGTACTTAAATTGCAACCGTAGTGTTCTGTGGTTAGGTATGTGAACTGAGAGTTCCCAGACATGTATGTTGTATATGCTTGATATTTATGGTAAAGAGCAGTTCTCAACAGTGGGGAAGGGAATACTTACAACACTCATTACTTTTCATGGTAAAAAAATATGTAAACCAGTGTACATCTGCAAAAACATGGTCTTTCTTGTTGGTCAGTAGAAAACCTGAAGGCCACACTACTGTCTGTGCTGGAAAGATAAAGGAAAGATAAAGTGCTTAAAAATTTGTATAAGCAATCTAATAAACACCTGTACGTGTGCGTATATGTATTTGCTTCATGAAATACTGCAATGAATATAGGCGGGAGAGCTCCAAACAGAGCCTTCATTACGACCCATCTGTATTAATGCTATGAATTTTTCTGATGCTACTTTATTAGAGATTCTGAAATATAATGCTTTATTATCCTTGAGAAACTCTTTACAGACTTTTTATTGTATATTAGGTTTCAAATTTTCCAGGTAGGAACTCCTTTTGTTTTTCCATTTTTGCTTTGAATTTTACTTGGAATTGGCTTTTTTTTTTTTTGCATTGTTCCTAGAATCATTTTATTTTTTTTACTTTCTTTATACATTCTTTTTTTTAATTGAAAGAAAAGAAAAAAAAAAAAGAAATTCCCACCCCCTCCCAGCCTCCCATTTCCCTCCCCCTTCTCCCACTCTTCTCCTCCTCCCTCCACTCCTCTCCCCCTCCCTCTCCAGTCCGAAGAGCAGTCAGGGTTCCCGGCCCTGTGGAAAGTCCAAAGTCCTTGCCCCTCCATCCAGGTCTAGGAAGGTGAACATCCAAACTGGCTAGACTTCCACAAAGCCAGAACGTGAAGTAGGATCAAAACCCCGTGCCATTGTCTTTGGCTTCTCATGAGCCCTCATTATCTGCCATGTTCAAAGAGTCCGGTTTTATCCCATGTTTTTTCAGTCACAGTCCAGCTGGCCTTGGTGAGCTCCGACTAGA
Organism: Alexandromys fortis; assembly: GCF_014885135.2. Lineage (NCBI taxonomy): Eukaryota > Metazoa > Chordata > Mammalia > Rodentia > Cricetidae > Alexandromys > Alexandromys fortis. The sequence continues at coordinate 1,040,317 of NW_026068183.1, forward strand.
TCAGCCCCACTATCTCCGTGGGTGGGTGCACTCCTTGTGTTCCCGATTTCCTTGCTCATGTTCTCCCTCCTTCTGCTCCCCATTGGGACCTTGAGAGCTCAGTCCAGTGCTCCAGTGTGGGTCTCTGTCTCTATCTCCATCCATCTCCAGATGAAGGTTCTATGGTGATATGCAAGATATTCATCAGTATGGCTATAGGATAGGGTCATTTCAGGTTCCCTATCCTCAGCTGCTTAATGCAAGCTGCATGTGAGAGACAAGAATCTATGTAGCCCAGGCTGGCCTTGTGTCCCCCATCCTCTTGCCTTAGACTCAGTAGCACTGGGGTTACAGTGATAGCCCTCCTAGTACACTTAATTTTAAAATCTCCATAGAACCTTGTCATTTTGTCTTTTTTAAAATATTTATTTATTTATTATGTATACAATATTCTGTCTGTGTGTATGTCTACAGGCCAGAAGAGGGCACCAGACCTCATTACAGATGGTTGTGAGCCACCATGTGGTTGCCGGGAATTGAACTCAGGACCTTTGGAAGAGCAGGCAATGCTCTTAACCGCTGAGCCATCTCTCCAGCCCCCCTCATTTTGTCTTCTTAATATCTCAATATTAGTATTTTTGTGTGTGGAGGTCCCATATGTTTTTGAAGGAAAGGTATTTCTCTAATTCAGGATGCTAGTGATGGGTGTGTGCCTATATATTAGTGAAAATGTAGCGCCCATAATTTAAAGTATGCACATAATTGAAAACAAAAAGACTGATTTATATGAATATTACTTAAACATATGCCCATCCTTTCTCTGAGAATGTGTTGGGATCTATCAGTAACCAAACTTACCAAGCCTTCTGGGCTCTCCTAAACTCAGGACACAAGTCACTTGAGTAATGGGAATCATCTCTGGGTGTGGCCAGAATATTATTTTGATTACACTTTGAAAGAACTCCCAAGAGGGAGATAATACCTTGCTAGTTAGCCTTCTGAGACAACACACACCTGTTCATTATAGTTAGAAATATCTGCTGAATGTGTTGTGGAAATAGATGTTTAATTTCCCAGGAAGCATGGCTGCATGATCTTAACATGTGGTGATTCTACAAAGGGTTCCCCATTTGGATGTCCAACAGGGAGCAGAGAGATACTAAGGCTGTGATATGGAAGCTATAGTCAACCCTCTCCATTATCCCCCTCTGTGGTATGGAAGCTATAGTCAACCCTCTCCGTTATCCCCCTCTGTGATATGGAAGCTATAGTCAACCCTCTCCGTTATCCCCCTCTGCGATATGTAAGCTATAGTCAACCCTCTCCATTATCCCCCTCTGTGGTATGTAAGCTATGGTCAACCCTCTCCATTATCCCCCTCTGTGATATGGAAGCTATAGTCAACCCTCTCCATTATCCCCCTCTGTGATATGGAAGCTATAGTCAACCCTCTCCGTTATCCCCCTCTGTGATATGGAAGCTATAGTCAACCCTCTCCGTTATCCCCCTCTGTGATATGGAAGCTATAGTCAACCCTCTCCGTTATCCCTCCTCTGATATGTACTTCTGGGAAACAGGGATCTTGGTATCTGGAAGTAACAACAATAAAGTGTGGGGACAGAGGGCTGAAGTCTAACTGGATTATTTCAGTTACTGTCTAATTCTGGCTTGTATATCTGGAAGGTTAAAGTTATTAGTAATAGTGATCATATATATAAAGTGATAACCGATATGGTAACCCAGCATGGCTCGTAGTCTCAGAGAAAGCACAGGAACGAGAGAGAGCACTGAGCTCCTCACAGCCTGGTCACATGGTCCACACAGTGGACATGGAAGGGTGAAGAGTTCCCTTCAAGGACTCATCACTTAGCAATCGCGGCTGGCAGGGAAGGGGCACCAGGGGCGAATGGACCATTAACCTCTCTGACACACAGTATCTGTGGAGGATGTAGAGGATGGGAAGGATGATGGCAGGATATTTTCTATTTTCCATTGAACTATACAAGTAACTATCTTACAGGCTTAAGACATGAATGGTCACATGTGGGGCTAGTGTGAGCCCAGCACTCAGAGGCTGGAAGTGGAATGACCCAAAATTCAAGTTAATTTGGGATACACCAGGAGATACCATATCAAATAAAACAAAATAAAACCCAAACAGAAAGCAAAAGCCAAACCAAACCAAACCATCATTTTAGGTTTACACATATTTGTAATAAAATTATCTGATGAGTTGATACATAAATGTAACACATACTGACCATTCTCACGCTTGTCCTATGGCCCTACAGCCCCTCCTCTTATTTGTGTGTTTTTACTGAGTTTAACCAGGCCATCACAGTGCCTATGGGGTTAGAGCTTGGAGGTGGAACCTGTGGGCTCAGCAGTGGGTACAAGAGTAGAGAGAATTATTTGTCCTCTGCTGGGAACTATGGTTAGTTCAGCAGGCAAGTTCCCTGGGAGCACTTGTGCCTGACTGACAGCTGGGCCAGGTCGGTATGGGCTCAGTGCAGTGGCCACACCTGTGCATTCATGATTGCAACCGCGGTATCAAATCTACATATGTAAGTCAGGGTCTCGCTACATAGCCCAGGTTGGCTTTGAACTCCGAATTATCCTCCTGCAGCAACTTCTGGCGCATCACCATGCCTGGCTAGCAAAGAATTCCAGAACTTAAAAGGAAGACAAGTTCATATCTAGCCTGGAGTTCAAAGTTAGAGATTAAGAAAGGACCTAGTACATGAGATAAAATGGAAGGCTTTCTTTCAGAAGTTCTCTACACAGTGAGCAATTTTATAGTATAAAATATTTGAATGTACACATATAAGAATTGTGCACGCTTAAGTTTATTTTCATTTGATATAACATGAAGTTAACAGAAATTTTATGGTAACAAAATGTTATCATTAATAAGATTCTGCATTTTAAAGCATATTTTAGTATAGCTGGATATTTAACATTCAAAGTTTACTCATTTTTAAAATGGAAAACACATAATTATAATATCCAGATCTTGTAATTTTAAAGTTTTAACCAAAACACTTGCAAGTAAATTCAAGAAATAGCCTATATTTCAGACCAAAAAAAGTACATTACTAACAAAGTGCCAATGAATCTGACAATATTATTTTCTTCTGGGGAAGAGGGTAAAGTACATGATAATATATAACTGGTCATTTTTAAATCATGGTTTAGAATGAGTAATTTGATGTATACTTCATAGTAACAAAGAGTGCTTGCCTGTATTAGACTAACCATGATAAAGAATTGCCTATGAGCACAGCCATGATTTCTAGCAGGCTCTTCAGTCACTACTGAATAGGTTACTATCCAGTGTTTGTAAAAGTACAGTTTCAAACTAAGACGAACCAAATCCACCAATATTAAGAAATGGCTTCCAAGAACTTCATATAAATAAAAGAATCTCCCTTTTTGCTATAAATAGGTTCAGACCTGTTTTAAGATATAAACAGTAGTGATAGAAAGCTTGGTAATAAGTACATTTCTAGCAGGTGATGGTCTCGTGTGCACTGCCCTAAGTTGTGCCCGCCACATGAAGGAGACGAATTAGCCAATGTTTACAACTCTCTTTGGGCACTTGACCTCACTAGGTAGTTATGTTGGGGTTCAGATATTTAGTTAATGGACAAATTAAATTACATAGTGACTCCAAAATGTGTTTCTACAGAACATCTATGCTCCATAGCTAACTCCCAAATGTTCCTTCTACAATCAAATAATGATGCTGTTTCTTCAATTCAGAGAACACATCTCATAGATTTACGTTAACAGATTCAATTTTAAAATTTTTCTACCATAGATTTAAAAAAATCTTGTTGCCTATTACTCATCAGAATGCTAACAGAAAAAGGCTTGAGAACTATGAAATATTTATTATACCTAAACATTAGAAGATTTGAAGGTTCATATCAGCACAATATACTGCTTATGGAAATATGCTTTGATAGTTTTGCTTTTATACTAGAGATCCATATTTTCTCATAGCAAATGTGAATTCAGTATGTAAACATTTTAAGATACCCAAAAGAGTTAGGGATTTCCTGTCTGTTCTTAAATGGGTCTGAGAACCACTGCATCAATGTCTGGCTCCAAAACCCTCTCTGGGGTTCGTGCCAAAAAGATGCTAACAGAAACATCCCCAAGAACAAGGTTTCAAGGCAAGACCACTGGGAAGATCCCAGTACAGCTGCTACTAATGCCCCCATCTTTCTTAAATATGTACCATATAGCTTAAATATGTTACACCAAGAATTTGTGTTCCTATGCACTACATAGGACTTGGGGAAACTTGCAGTCTCTTTGTAGGCAGGTAGCTTTAAAATATTGACACTGCATCTCTTAGCACTAACAGCCCTGAGAACAAAGCGTTCAAATTCCAGCTCAATAGAAACAATTTTCATGAGAAACTTTAAAGGTATAAAATCAAATTCTGGAAAACTTCTTAAAAAAATCAACTTTTGAGGCACTACAGACTACAGTACTTCAGTAGATGGAAGGACTTTGAGAAAAGAACAAAGCTGTGTGTGTACACACAGTCACCTGGTGAGGTAATGGAAAGCATGTGTCCCCAAATTTTTTAAATATCGATGTGTATCGCTGTATCTTCTGGCCTCAAGAATTTTGGTCTCTGCTATAAAGCACTGGCCTAGAAATCTGTACTATGAAGGGGAACAGAGTCAAGAGCTTGGTTGATAACCACTTCAAGTGACTGGCAGCGCCCCAGGGCATCAAGGATTCCAAGGCCAAGTTAGAGCCCAAAGTTCTGACAGGTCAGAGGGCAAATGACTGCACCAGTGTAACAAAATCTTCACAGTAGAAATAAAGCCTCTCTTCTAGAACAAAAACATTCAACCTGCTAGTACTGTCTACACAGCACAGAGAAAGAAAAGGGTACAGACACAAATAGGCGGTGACATGAATGAGTCTCCATTCTCTACATGGTGCCTGAGAAACAAAAATTACAGCACATACTAGGAACTAATTGTTAGCATTTCTCTGCTGTCAAAAAGAAGGGACTTCTGTTTTATATTAGAAATATATGTTACCTGCCTCCCTTCAATATAATTTATAAAGCTTTACTAAATGAAATACTTTGCTCTAAGAGAAACACTACTGAGTTATGTGAAAATAAACAGTTCTGTATCTTTAAAATCTATACTTACATGTTGGCGTATGTACACTTCATATAGTATTTAAAATGAAATACTTAGCATCCGTGAAGACTGAGATGTCATTTCTGAGATTTTTCTTGTAGAGTATATGCTTCATAGTCCAAACACCGTCAGCAGCTTCCTGGCACAGCTCCTCAGTAGGGTCTCATTGGGCAGAGTAGCAGAGCGCCCATCTGGCCGTGAAAATGAGCTGCAGATAGCATGTGAACAGAGCTGTGGTGGTTTGGCAGGTCACTGCAATATCGCCACCTTTCTCCACTTGCTGCGTCAGACAAGTACAGACCACCCAGCAGACATGGCACCTGTGGAAAAGTCGCGGATTCTTCCTTATTGAATAGATCGCATCCATAGCCCATGTCTTATTGCAGTCCACCCTTGCATTCTCAGACAGTCCTGGCAGCTTTACACAGTGAGCTTTATGTAACAAGGGCACCAGGCTCTTCCATGCTGTGGATCTTGCTGTTACTAACGAGAATGACTCAGGAAGCATCACTTTCCTCGGCAAACTGCTAAGAAGAAAGGGCACTGGGTGCTCCTGGGTCCAGTCATTACATAGTGCAAATGCTGGCTCTTCAAATGAGAAGTTCAGCTCATCAAAACCATCCATCACGAAAAGGAGATTTCTGCACTCGGACAGGATCTGTCCAATGGGGACTTCAGTTCTTGGATATTAACTTGTAAAGCTTTTCTCCTTTGCTTGACTAATTTCTCTCCCACTGAGATAAAAAACATAGGCAAACTTCTTGAAGAGATTCCCACCTGCCAATTCTAACATTTCCTTCTCAACAATGTTGTCTTCCCAACTCCAGCATCTCCATAAAGGATGACTGTTTGTCACATCTTGAAAGTGTTGATATCCTTATCAAACATACTCTCCAACAGCTTTTGGTCTTTCTGAGTAATTCCCTGATATGAAGTTGCAGATTCTCCAAGCAAAGAGTTCTTATCCCATATAATACAAACTTTTCCTTTATTACAGCTCTGTAGTCTGTTCCATCATCAGTCTTTGAGGGACAGAACTTCTCAGCGATGCCCTGAAACAGCCATGGAGTACTCTCCAGAGCCTTGTGTAGTGAGCTGCTCTCCACTGCTCTGTCCGAGTCCAGTGGGATAAAGTTTCTGTGTCACGTCCTTCAGCAGCCGCCCAGCACTCTTCAAGAGCTGGAGTCGATGGGCTGTGCTCTCACGAGTGAGAGTTATCTGGATCTGGCTTCTGTTCTCGCAAACAACCCACACCTGTGGAGCCTAGACCTGAGAACAACAACTTAAAGGACGCTGGCCTGCATAATCTGTGTGATGCTTTACAAAATTCAAACTGCCACATTCAGAGGCTAGGATTGGAAAACTGCGGTTTAACCCCTGCTTGCTGTCAGGATCTCTTAAGTCATTTTTGTAGCAGCCAAAGTTTGGTACAAATGAACTTAATAAAGAATGCCCTAATTTACAACACAATTAGGAATTTATGTTAAGTCTTGAGGTCTCCAACATGCAAAACGAAATTTATAGTGATGGACAAAAAGGAAATTATAGGAAAAAAGAAGTTTCTGAAGGAAGTGAGAATTAACAATCCACAATAGGTGATTAGGCCAAACTATTGTAATACAGAAGGTGGGTGCTGGTGGCAGAACTTGATGTGATGTGCCTTTAAAAATTAAAAAAACCAACATAACTCCAAATGGTATGGTCTTTAACCAGAAATACTGGTCTATATCCAGAGATAATGAATTGTATTTCTAACAGGGGTAAATTACACACGGCTCTGTAAAATGTTTGCTGTATTTCACGTGGGCACTGAGAAAATAAAGCAAAACTCACAAAATGCAAGAGTGAGAGAGAGAGAGAGAGAGAGAGAGAGAGAGAGAGAGAGAGCGAGAGAGAGAGCAGGAAATACTTAGGCTTAAGTAGCTTTTGCCATTCAAGGTATGGAGTTAGAGATATATTGCTCCTCACCCTTCCACTGCAAAGGAAAACAGAGACTCCTGTGAGGTTTGACAAGTTACAAAGAACAAGGGCATGCTAGTCCTGAAGTAATATGAAATCAAAACACCAATGTGGTTATTAATTGGCTAGATGATGACCAGGAAACAGCAGAGATAGTTTTTGGAATTCCTGTGGTACACATGAGAACACCAGAAATCTAAAGGAGATACTTGTAGAAGAATCCAGTCGAATTGCTAATTGTGCTTTGCATGGACAAACGCTAAAAGGTCACACTAAAGTCCACTGGCTACAACTTCAATATTTCTTGTGCTTTGCAAGTCTCTTCCCGGCACTTCTCTTATAGTATCTTTCTTCTCTGGATTGGTTTGTGGAGGTCAAGACACAATTTAAAACTGCATACAAATTAAGCAACTAAAATCGTGGACTCTCGCATTTCCAGGGCAATTTAAACTGCTGACTGGGTCAGCTGCACCGTCGCACCTCTCTGCTCTAGACGGGAGCACAGCACTCTGGGGGCTAGGCAAGGTGAAAGGGACCCGATAGCCAGGGCGTTACAGGAGTCTGTTCCAGGCTGTACTTCAATGCGATGACTGTGATTGTGTCAGAATTCTTCAAAAACACAGAACTATGTCTATGATTCCGGACATAATCTGCACACAATCCAAAAGTCTAGACAGAAATGGAAGGGCACGCATACAACATATTAATAGAATCCAGTTCACAGAATCTTTTCCTAGTTAGATTTTATATCTGTAACAGAAATCATAAGAGAACAATATATATATATTCATATATACATATATATATATATACACATACACAGACACTTAAAATAATTCTTCCATGGTTTACCTCTATTCCACTTTAGAAAAGTGTACATACATTTACAAGCCAAGAATTCAAAAACAACTTAATTCCTAATTTTAGACTAATGTCAAAAATAAATCTACTTTAAAAATCGTGGGAAGAGCTGGCTTACCAACATTATGAACACTCACAAATAATGGCTGGAGGTCGTGCAGAGTCCCTCTAGGGCCAGTCCTTCTAGGGCACAGGCTGGGGACATAGCCAAAAGCAAAAATACAACTAGAGTTCACTCTATCTCATATGCTGATCACAGAGGTCTTAAATAAAACCCACAGTCTCGCCCCCTTCTTGGCCGCTGTCCCGGGTCTTCTTCAGCACTGTTTGACTTGCTCAGATTCTCTCGGCAGTTCTAGTTCCTATTACCACAACAGACTAAACTATGGCATAGGTCTGTCACCAGTCTGGAAAGGAGGCCATGATGCAGGCACTACATGGGACACCTGGCCACCAAGAGAACACCATTTTTTTGATGAGTTTAGTTTCAGGAAGTGTGTCAGCCACACAGGGCTGGAGCTTTGACAATTCCATTTTATAATCTGTAAATTCTAGATATGAAGTCTGAAATCAGCAAAGAACAATTCAACTTAAATGCATAAAATTTCCATTCCACTAGGTGCTACATTGTTGATTTAAAACCCTGGTTTGGCAACCACTTAACTCCAGGAGTGATTTGTCAGACGAGTGACATGTACTGAAGCTACTGTATCTGTTTCTTATGGTCACACACTAGAAACCAGAGGAATGTTATAGGAAAGACACTTCATAAAATTATACACCTTGATATATTCTTTTAAAGTTACTAACTGCCTGCAAAACTAAGCCAGCACAATTTCAAAATGATAGAAACATAACAAAAATAAAACATGAGGTTGCTTATGAAGGCTATAGCTTTGGGACAACTAGATCCAGACCTAACGGCCCCGCTTGTGTGGAAGATCCTGTCTATTTGCAGGGCTTTATGGCCACAGCATATTCTTCACTCATGGCACACATGACAGATACCTAGAAGGGGAAAGGGCAAGCAAAGAGTTACTCGGGAGGAAATGCAAAGAGAAGATGCACTGTGTTCACTAAATCCTGCATACATGTCAACAACATTTATGTTGACTTTGTAAATGGGTAATCCAAAGCAGCTAGGCTGCCTTCTGCACAGTTTTCAGGATTATAATTTCTCAGATGGTAGCTCAGGACAAATTCCCTGGAAAACGGAAACACTCCATCAACAGTTACTCCATGTTACACTTCTGAGTTATAACAAAGTCCACCTTTCCCCTCTGTGTTCCCTTCATAGGCAGATCTAAAGTAAGTATGGAGTTCCATGTCAAGCCAGAAGAAATAAGACAAACAACCCACCTCCCACACTTGATGCTTCCTTTGGTAGTAAACAGATCTTTAAGGGTGCCACAGAAATTACCATATGGTGATCATTTCAACATTTCAGCAGTATTTTAAAGTTATAGTTCACAGGGTTGAAATTGATTTTATATATTATTGTTATATGTGTGTAAACAGATGAAAATACTTTTATTAAAGGTGAAGAAAACATACAGCAAGATGCACAGATAATGACCCCCTGCAAAGCAGAGGAGGCTGAAGTCTCCGCATACAGTCTTACGCTAACCTGTTAGGGCCAGTTTTTAGAGAATGGTTTTGAGAGTCTGCCATCAGTCTTACCTGCACATCTTCACCTGCATTGTATTTTCCTTCTATTTCTTTGCCCAATTCACCTTCTGGCAGCTTAAGATCCTCACGGACTTCACCAGTTTCTGTTAGCAGGGAAAGGTAACCATCCTGAATGCATATGAGCTATTAGAAGAAATTATAGGTGCATATCGATTAGATGGCATCCTCTTTGTTGCAATGTTTGCACAGCTAAACTCGAATAGTCATTGGGTTGGATGAGAACACAGCAATACATCATCAGATTTGTGGCGTTTAAAAACGCTAAAATGACTCATACCCTCAGTCCTACCTAGCACTTGGGAGGCAGAGGCTAGCCTGGTCTCCATTGCAAGCTCCAGACCAGCCAGAACTACATAGTGAGACCCTGTTTCAAAAAGAAAGAAAATAAAGAAAAGAAAAAAAGGAAAAATGCAGGCATTATAACAAACCCAAAAGAGTGTGTGATTCACTCCCTATATACTAGCCCACCGCCCTCTGCACAGCCACAATATGGACAGAGCTGTTCTGAAAGAAAATGTAAGTTTTTTAAATAATATGCTTTAGAAACTTTCCAAATCATAAAACATAGAATAATTTTCCTCTCACCATCACACATGTACGTGAACATACTGTAAGCAAAAATTTCCTGTTAGTGGACATCAAGGTTATGTTTAGTTTTTCACTATTAAAGTGATGCATTTTACAATTTGATTATAACCAAACTTAACGTGGAAATTTTTGGTCTTCAGACCACTGTTAACAGATTTTTAAAAAACATTTACATATATATGTCTATATACAAATACATATATATGTATCATACAATATATTCTATCTGGCTATCTATATTTATATCTATATATATTATATTTTGATCTTATTTTCCCACCAGTTACCATCTCTTGACCCCCCACTGCAGCTGATCTCAACTAGCCCCTCTTCTATTTTCATGTCTTCTTATTTCTTGGTGAGCTGGTAAGTTTCACCAGGGTTGCTTACGGAAGTGTGGGTGAGGGTTGTTCACAGGAGCCTCTGCTGCTTACAGGCACTGCATGACTGAAGGAGAAGTGTCTTCCTCCACTGACTCTGTAGACCCTCAGGGAGGGATGGCAACAGACTCCTAATATTATCCTATCTTACGGCATTAATGGAACAAACCAAGCCATGACCTAACCTGTAAAAAACATATGCTTTGATATAATGCTTTGAAAAAGATTTATCTTTTAATAGTGTGTAGCTGTGCATGTTTGCATCTGTGTCTGTATCTGTGCAGGAGCTTAAAGAGGCCAGAGCTGCTAGGATTCCTAGGAGACGAAGCTGCAGGCAGTTGTGAGAGTGGGAACTGAACTCAGGTCCTTCAGAGCAGCAGCATCTGTCCTAACTGCTAAGGACACACACACACACACACACACACACACACACACACACACAGAGCAGAACTTGAGCCCTGACATCTGTAACCAGAGCTACGATGTATAAGCCGACTTAATAAGTAGAAGGAGTATCCAAATGCTGCATGAGCACCACTTAACAGGTCTGCAATGCACAGGAGACTCAAGCCTTGATTCTACACTGTGAATAATAGAAACTGCAACAATACTTTCTTGTCAGGACCACCAGACCGTAAACAACCACACAGACACTTAGTATTAATATGACCTTGGCCCCAGCTTAGGCTTTTCCTCAACTAGCTCTTATAACTCAAACAAACCTGCTTCTATTAATCTACCTTCTACCATGTGACTAGACTACCTCTTCTCTGTATAGTATCTCCGACCTGTTTCATGTCTTTCTGGTGTCTACTGCCTCTCTTCTTCTCAGAGTTCTCTCTCTCCCTGAAGTCCCATCTATACTCTCCTGCCTAGCTATCAGCTGTTCAGTTTTTTATTACACCAATCACAGCAACACTTCTTCACAGTGTACAAATAGTCTGCAACAATGAACTTTTGTCACTGAAATGTCTCAGAACTAGCTAGGAACAGTGAAGAACAAGGAGCAACAGGTACACGCACAGTATATGAATGTCTGAGGGTGCCAGGTACACGCACATTGTGTAAATATCTGAGGGTGTGAGGTTCACACACAGTGTGTAAATGTCTGAGAGCAGGTGCTTGTGTAAGGCAGAACTTGCTGCCTTTAGCAGTTCCTGAGGTGGAATGCCACACTTCAGTGACTGAGAACAGGAGGCAGATAGTAATACTGGGATCCTGGTAATTATTTACAAATGCCAATTTTTTAAGATTCAGAATTCATTAAATGAACTGAGGTGAAATACATGAAGTATTTCAAGACAAAAATGTGTAAGTGTAATATAAGCATGTAATGAAGCCAAATAAATGTGAACACTGAGAAAATTAGTTAAAAAGTACACATCTTTTAAGTGGGATCATCCCTTGTTAGCACTTAATTATCTATGTATATCCCTTTATATATGTGTACACAGACTACAGCGTACACAATACATTGCTATATATTCTTCCTTTGCTGAATCATTTGAGACCTAAGTTTCACAGATCATGCCTTTTCAGATATAAATTCTTTAATGTGTTTGCCCCCAAAACAAGGACACACTCTTATGTAAGTTTTTCAAACTAATCGATGACCCATCTTCAAACGTGCCAGTTGCCCAATACTCTGATAGCGACTTACTGTGCCTGAGTAACACCCTGCAGTTTTCTGCTGTCGTGTGGGTTTTGTTTCTTGAAATGTGGAGCAGCTGTAATATCCTGTCTTTCAAGACATTGACACTGACTTCATTAATAGACTGTCACCCAGTCTCGGTCTGCCTTGTTATCCTGTAGTTCATGTCATGTATTTTTGAAAGAAACTGTCTAAATGATGTGTCCTTGGAGTACCAATCACACCAGGAGGCAAATGTACCTAGCACACTAATGGTGCCGTGAGCCCTGACCACCTGGTTACTAGGGTGGCTTCGGCAAGATCTTTATAGCCTAAATATAGCTTTCTCTCAAAAAAGAAGGAAGCAGCCATTGGTGTTACTGCTAAATCTTAAGTATATTTTTGTGCAAACTTCCATCTTTTCCCAAAGGTTTAGGATGAGCACACATGCAATGCATGCAGTTGGTGTCCCGACTCCTGACTAGCATGTGGGATTTACTGGCACGGGAATGTGGCATCTTCTTTTTACTGAAAGGTCTTACTAAAATGATCCAGGGTGACTTCATGTCAGAGTGGGAGGTAGACACGTGCTCATTAGAGTATGAGGAACCATCAAGGCCATATTGAAATTAAAATATTAGTAATAAAGAAAATAGTGATGCTATGATTTCCCTGTGCTTTAAAATCTTTTTTTTTTTATTTTAATCAGTTCTATGAATGCCTTGTATTCTTCATGGAAGCATTCTTTCTCAGAGAATGAGAATGAGAATGAGAGCCCAGTATTTTAGGGAGAAAGGACAGATATAGTGCTACAGGATTGTTAAAGACAATAGTGAAAAGAGCCACATTAGGTTGCTAAGTCAGTGAGTTCTCGTACAGGAAAAATAGCAGCATGTATTATATTATAATTGGTAAAACAGTACTCTAGGCCCACCAAGTATCTCCCAGTGGGTACTATAAACGAGCCTTCAAGATCAGTTCCATGGCAAGCTGTTGATAGAGGTGCAGGTTCATGAACCATTGACCTCTGAGGGCAGCATCTCATCGTCTCGTTACTTTGCCTGTAAGTGAGCATTTTATTCAGAAGTGAGACCGTCTGAGGTGCCGCAGCAGAGAGGAAGTGTACTATTAGCAGAAGCACTGCAGGCAGGAAAAGCAAGTCCATGTGTAGACTGGTTCTACTGCAAGAAGTGCAGCTTGCTGTTTCTGCAGTGTTATTAGGTACTAGCTGTTCCCACTGGGGAAAGATGTCAGATCAGGGACCCTGCTTCAGTCCTACCTGTGGGGCTCTGGTAGCCTCAGGGAGAGAAAGCCTGTGTCATTAAGCCTGCTGAGCAAGTGCTAAGGCAGCAATAACAAGAAGTTGAATGTCTTTCACTAGGAGAACATTTAGAGAGTCTGTGCAATGTAGACCTCATTGACAGTTCTCCTAGCTTGCTCTTCCCGTGTCCTTGACTCCTAACACAACTCTTTGACTCTTTGCCCATAGTCAGTAGAAATCATTACAGTCTAAGTCTACCCACCATACCATTTGTCACAGCCTTTCTGCTGGCTCCTCATACTGTTCGTGGTCACTAGAAATCATTCTAATCATGTTTTTACAGTCAGCTAGTCAGAAGAATTCCCCACCGAGCCATCAGTATAGGTTCCTGGGGGAGAAGTGGTCAGTGTGCGAGAGAGTGCTTTCTGAATCTGAGCCACTTCTCAAGCTCTTGGTACCTTAGGGCCCTCTCATGTCATCCTGTCCATGCTCCTTCACTCGATGGCGTCTGTCACTGTGCACACCCACGGGATGCCTTGCTGGGTCAGGGCACACCCCAGCTGATGATCATCTTACTTATTTATCATCTTACCATAATAATGTTTAAGAATTCACTCTATCCAGGACCAGCAGCTTCTGGGAGTAACTGAAGAGTGCACGGGAGAGAAGGCTGAAGTTGAAAGAAAGTAAGTCTCACCTTGCACGGCGACAGCTGCTTGTTGTGAAATAGAATAGAAGCCAAACCCAGCAACTGGGACTAAGAACGCACTCATAGTGACGATCTTCCCCTGCCATCTGTTGTATATTAGTAATACAAACACAGGCAAACACAAAACCACCCCTCCCATAATCTCCCTTTCTATGCTCTTTCTCATTCTGAGCGCATCATTGGCCAGACCGTAGTCACCCTTCCAATTAGCTCATCCTTTCTCAGCCCACTGTGCTCCCTCCAGCATTCAGTAGTTTCCGTGCTCTCTCTGCCTGTGCACCGTTTACTTTAGTTTATTATCTCTCACATGTGTGCACTGCTCGCGTGTGTGCTCTCTCTCTGCCTGTGCACTGTTCACTTTATTATCTCTCACATGTGTGCACTGCTCGCGTGTGTGCTCTCTCTGTTCACTTTATTATCTCTCACGTGTGTGCACTCCTGCCGTGGTAGTAGTGGCTCTCTTCTTCCACCGTGTGCATTCCAGGAGTCGGACTCGCATCTCCAGGCTTCTGCAGCAATGCTCTCCTGCTGAGCTGTCTCACTGGCCGTGTTTGACTTTTCTAAGTGATGAGTTGATACTCATCAGTATATGACAGTCCTGCTCTATCTGCACCCTGCTCTTTTGAAAAACGTTTTATTTATTCTTTGGTAATTTCATACATGAATGCAATGCAGTTAGATAATATGTAGATATCCTCCTCTACTAACACCGGGGCCTGCTCCTCCCACAACTCTTCCCAACTTCACATCTTCTCTCTCTTTACACTATAGCCCAGTCGGTTCAATAAGTGCTGTCATAAGCACATGGTCTAGGGCATCATCCATAGGAGGGAGGGAAACCAACTAGGGGCTGCTGTGCTGAACTCACAGATCTATGTGCCTCTGCTTTTAGGGTGCTAGGATCAAGGGGTTAAGGCACCACCACACCCAGCACAATCTTGCTTTTTCTGTAATGTTATTATATATATTAATATATAATATATATAATATATAATATATAATATATAATATATAATATATAATATTAATCTAATCATCTTAATCAGTAAAAACCAGGAGTCAGATATTGGGGTAAAAACCTGGAAGATCAAAGAACCCAGAGCAGCTGCCAGTTGCTTCCTACCTGTCTCATTCCTAAACCCAAAAAGGCTGAGATCTTCTCTACACCCCACTGTATCACTTTCTGTCTCCGCCTCCTGAGGGCTGGGATTAAAGGTGTGAGCCAGGAGTGCTGGGATTAAAGGTGTATACCACCACTTTCTGGCTTCTGTGGTTAACTAGTGGGTAGTGCCACCCTCTGATCTCCAGGCAAGCTTTATTTGTCAGAACACAAACAAAATACCACACAACACATATGTATATCATCATTCCATTAAAGGAAACAATGTAATGATCCAGTATTCCACTCTTTCTTTGAAAACCAGACTACTTCTGTGGAAATTCTTAATCACTTGTTTTGCTTTTATCTTGAGGACTAAGGCACACAGCTCCAGAGTACATTCTCATGCATGTGTGTATAAGTACACAAGGAAGCCAGTATAAATACGTAAATACTTCACTCTGCCTTTCAGTATCAGGGATTTTAATATTTTAAAAGCATTTCTGTGTGTGTGTATGTATATATATGTACATGAGCATACATATGTATGCATATGTATACACAGAGCCACAGACACACACACATACCATGATGGAATGTCGGGGTCAGGAAAACTTGAGGGATTTGGTTCTCCTTCTACTACGTAGTACTCAAATTACCAGGCTTGCCAACAGGTTTCTCCACCCACTGAGCCATCTCACTCACTCCTGTTATTAGTTTTGAAATGTCCTCTTCTGGATGCACTGAAGATAACCAGTAAACGGACCTTTACTGTGAACTCAGGCAACAACATATTTGAGTTTCTGTGTGATATCTTCTCTTCCACATTAATTTACAAGTTGTTTTGTTACCCGTCAAAGCAAGCGTAGTCACGCTAATTCCTGGATCCCTTTGGACTGTGCCGAACTCATGGCCTTGATGGTTCCTCATACTCTAATGAGCACGTGTCTACCTCCCACTCTGACATGAAGTCACCCTGGATCATTTTAGTAAGACCTTTCGGTAAAAAGAAGATGCCACATTCCCGTGCCAGTAAATCCCACATGCTAGTCAGGAGTCGGGACACCAACTGCATGCATTGCATGTGTGCTCATCCTAAACCTTTGGGAAAAGATGGAAGTTTGCACAAAAATATACTTAAGATTTAGCAGTAACACCAATGGCTGCTTCCTTCTTTTTTGAGAGAAAGCTATATTTAGGCTATAAAGATCTTGCCGAAGCCACCCTAGTAACCAGGTGGTCAGGGCTCACGGCACCATTAGTGTGCTAGGTACATTTGCCTCCTGGTGTGATTGGTACTCCAAGGACACATCATTTAGACAGTTTCTTTCAAAAATACATGACATGAACTACAGGATAACAAGGCAGACCGAGACTGGGTGACAGTCTATTAATGAAGTCAGTGTCAATGTCTTGAAAGACAGGATATTACAGCTGCTCCACATTTCAAGAAACAAAACCCACACGACAGCAGAAAACTGCAGGGTGTTACTCAGGCACAGTAAGTCGCTATCAGAGTATTGGGCAACTGGCACGTTTGAAGATGGGTCATCCTTACATCTGTAGGACCCACATGATCAATGGAGAGAACCAACTCCTGAAAATTGTCCTTTGACCTCCACAAGTGTGGAGGCATGGCACACACAAACACTAGGTTATATAAATGCAAATTGAATTTAAAAGTCATAATTCTGGCAGCCTACTGGCACTCAAAATACTGAATTCAGCAGATACAAAGGAGCTGAATGTAGCCAGATAATAAGAGAAGCAGGGATTTCACCAAGGCACTTGGGTAGAGGAGTGAAGACCCCAGAGCATAGTAAACATACTAGAAAGCTCACAGAACTGAGTTCCTAACTGAATGCCTAGAAATAAACATTCCATGCCAGTTTTATAACAGGGAAGTTGCCAGGCATCGTCCTAAGTGATTGCTAACCTCTTTTTTTTTTTTGTCTGCATTTTTTAAATTTTTTTTTTTGATTTATTTATTATGTGTACAGCCTTCCATGTGTGCCTGCATGCCAGAAGGGGGCGCCAGGTCTCATTATAGATGGCTGTGAGCCACCATGTGGTTGCTGGGAATTGAACTCAGGACCTCTGGAAGAGCAGTCAGTGCTCTTAACNCCAGGTCTCATTATAGATGGCTGTGAGCCACCATGTGGTTGCTGGGAATTGAACTCAGGACCTCTGGAAGAGCAGTCAGTGCTCTTAACCACTGAGCCATCTCTCCAGCCCAATCGCTAACCTCCTATGCCAGGCATGGTCCTGAGTGATCGCTAACCTCCTATGCCAGGCATGGTCCTGAGTGCTCACTAAGCCTTGAAACAGTCTCTTAAGAAGTTTGTAATTCACATCCCAATTTTATGAGGAAAAAGAGACAAGAGAGATCGAGTAACTTGCCAACCAATGCTGCGCAGTAATAAGTGCCAAAGCAGAGACCTAGACCCACTTGATTGGCGCCATCCTCCACTGTCCACTCTGTCATGTTGACAGCATACTAAGGCTGGGACTACGGGAAAGTAAACAGCGCCTCTTGGGTACAAGCTTGAGAAGGCAGCCCAATACCTCAACCACAGAACACTTCAAAGAAAATGAAAAACGAGAACATAAAAACTTTATGATAAACAAACGAAAATTTAGTAATGGAGACAGGGCCACAGTCACTAATTTTCCCTTTTGTGCTAGGCTACTATATGGCTTGGCATTGTTAGTAGGAACTGTCTGCTTAATTTCTGCACATGAGGTGAAGGGTATGCTTGGACCTTACTGAACACCCAAATAAAATCCATACCAAATTAGTCCTTTTATGTTCAGTTTTAAGCTTCAATGATTCGTTAATTTGACCACAGCAATCATGCGAATTGCTAGTGTTGGCTTGATGAAGCATCGACAGGCAGGAGCACAGGGAAACCACTGAACATGGAGGATACTGAGGGCTCAGAGCACTCACAAGGCAGGATGAGAAAAATCCATCTTGGCAAAATTAATTCTATACCTAGCCTTAATTTGACATGTCAATCTTATACACCACTGAATAAATACATATTCATTTAGCGAGTGTTTACTGAGTGCCTACTACGTAGCACATCTAAGTTCAGTGATGAAGAACAATGAAATGATTAGGTAGAATTTGATATAGAAAATGTGACGCAGAACAAAAATACTTGGTGCTCACAGCTGCTCATGGGCATATACTTTCTCAGTCAGCCTTGATTCGTAGACTGAAAGGGACAGGTTAGAGAAACACACACATCTAGCTAGAAAGTGCTAGGCCTAGATTCAAACCTAGATCTGCCTGATTCAAAACACTGCTTGCTTTGGTGTTTGATTTAATTATCAAAATATTTTAAATTGTTCAGGCTCAATATATAAAACACTCATAAGTGGCATAGTGAAAATATAAAACCAAATTAAGACTAGAAAAATAAGTATACATATGGATAGCATCAGAAGAAGTCACTGAACGGATGCATGATGCAGTGCAGAGAGACCAGCTTAAGGTTAAAGACAAAGCTTACACTTAAGACGGAAAGTTTATTTTACGCTGTATTTGGTACAAAAACTTCTATAGCTATGATCAATCAGAGATTCTACATTCCAGAAGGTTGGTTAACATTAACACACCAAACCACAAAATGCCATCATTAAACATGACCTATCTCCAGGTGTAATTGGAACTAAAGCTTGAAGATCATATACATATGTGTGGGTGTGCATGCACATGTATATATATATATATTAAAATATATTATAAAAATATATGTTAATAAAAGGTCACAGTTAGTGGGTATACATAAGTCAGTTACATAGTTTTTTATTTTCTCCTTTGTTCTCAGTGGCCAGGCACTTTATATTTATGGGTTTCAAGTTACTTTCTTATTTAAGGATACCAGATTTTGAATTATGTAAAAACTTGGTTAGTGGGAATATGAATTCCAGTGTTGGAAATCTTAGGTCTGCTCGCTGAAAAGAAACAACACACTTAGGAAGGAGTTATCTAAACCTGAAATCGTTTACAGCAGAGAGAATAGTAATTTTACCAAATATTAGACTTTCTGATACCCTTGGTCTGAATACTGCATTTTAAATACTACATTTGTTTATTTAGTAAAAGTATGTGTGTGGCACATGTGTTTCGCGGCTCATGTGTGGCGGTCAGAGGACACAGGAATCTATTGTGCCCTTCTGGAACTGAGCTAAGTGGCCAGGCTTGACAGCGAGTGCTCTGACCGACTAAGCCATCTCACTGGTCCCCAGTGGGGTCAGAGTGCAGTAGAGGTTAGAGGTACAGCATGCTGGCCTAGACATGCACAAGGCCCTGGGTGTGAGCCCTAGCACAGCATAACCAGGTGTAACCTGTAATCCCAGCCTTCAAAGGTAGAGGCAAGAAGATCAGAAACTGAAGGTCATCCTTGGATGAAAGTGAGTTCAAGGCCAGCCTAGGATATATGATGCTCTATTTCAAAAATTTAAAAAAGCACAAATATTAAAAAGAACAAAACAGAACACTATTTCTCTAGCCTGTAAAGTAAATGGAGTCTATTAACGGTGAGGAAAAGACCCTATAAAGTTACTCTCAAATCTTGTCAAACTTCTACTAAGACATCTGAACCAACATTAGTAAGGAAATCACTACTTACTTGATAATCATTTCTCTTAATATTTGGAACATCCATATTGTGAGTGGAAGGACAAATATCTTCATATTTTTTGCCAGTGAAAATATCAATTCCAACAAGGTGTACCTAACACAGGGGGACAGGAAACACGTTTGATCTGTCAGTAAGTAGCTACTTACATGGGGGCACAATACCAACACTGATCGGAATGGGTTCTTTTTACCTCATTCCAAGGTCATCTTATTTTCTTTAAAAAAAAATGTAGCAGTGGTCATAATTGAGATTCAGCAAACACCGGACAGTTTCATGGCATCAAAACTCAATACCCTACAGATCTTAGCACTTCAATTACAAGAGCCCACAGAGAATGAAGATCAGGTCTCTTAGAGTTTTAAGAACAGGTTGGTTTTAACTGTAAATGAGATGTTTTAGATCACCAGATTCAGGAAAGTTTTAGTTGCCAGCTAATAAAACATTCTAAGGACCCAGTTAAGGAGAGCATTCAGAGAAATAGCCGATCATTCAGAGACCGAGGGACGAATAAACAGTTCTTTTAAATACAGAAGCCTCATGATGTAGAATGGAACACGAATCATCTTACTGAAGCCAAAGAACGACCTGGAAGGGCTTACCTTGGCATGACCATGCTTCCCAGTCTTGGAAGTTGACATCTCCACGATTTTGCATGGTCGTCCTTTGAGCACCACGAAGCCGTTTTTCCGCAGGGCTGAGCACTGCATAGGGTAAGTGCTGGAAGCCCCTGCATCTCCAGTAGTGAAGTCAATTTCGTCTGCCATGGTAGGCTGGGAAGATGTGTGGTTTTTCTGAGGGAACTATGCAAAAAGTTTGTTTGCTTTTTAATAATGGGCATACAGGTAGGGCCAAGTCTCATTCTGGGGGCAGGTAACAAGCCGAGTGTCCCGTTAATTCTGCATCTATAGGACACCCACTCTTAAGTGGTGGATACTTTGCCATTCAGGCCTCTAAACCCTTTTTCATCCCTTGGTGGGAGGTGGGGAAGGAAGCTGCAGAGGAGCTCGCCGGGGAGTGAAGGCAATGCCAGCCCTGGGCCAGTAGGTCCGATCCTCACCACCCCACGGCAAGAAGTGCCCACAACCTTCCAGCCCATCCCCGCTGACCCGGCGTCAGCCAGGCCGCAAGTCCAGGGAAGGCTGGCAGCACCTAGCCCTCGGCG
The DNA here is from genome assembly GCF_014885135.2 of Alexandromys fortis. Lineage (NCBI taxonomy): Eukaryota > Metazoa > Chordata > Mammalia > Rodentia > Cricetidae > Alexandromys > Alexandromys fortis. The sequence continues at coordinate 1,061,460 of NW_026068183.1, forward strand.
CGCCTAGCACCCGCAGCGGCGCCGCCCTGGCATCCAGGTCTCGGCCCAGCGGCGAAGGGCCTGTGCCCGGCGGTCCCGCGCTCGCCCGCAGTCAGCCTTCCATGCCTCTCGGCTCCTCCCCTCGCCTGGACCCCACCATCGTTGGCTGAAGCACCCGCCCCGCCGGCCCGACCCCAGATCTTCACCTTCGGGCCCTCACCGCACGCCTTCGCTGCGTCCGCCGGTCCCTGCGGCGGCTCTGGCGGCCACGGCTGGTCCAGGAGACGAGGCGGGGCCGCCACGCTTCCCACACCCGGCTCCCCGCCCTGGCCCGCCCCGCCACGGCCCGGCCCACCATCATAAACACTTCCGGGATAGGCCCGGGCGCGGACTCGGCCCCGCCCCCGGATCGCCCATTGGCTCGAGGCTTCCCGAGTCCCCGCCCAGTCACGTGAAGCGCGCCCTGGCAACCCCACGTGCTGCGGATTAGTGCACTTCCGGCGTGCAGAGGTGGCTGCAGTCGACTGCTTGAAGCCTGGCTGTGCTACCTGCGCAGCTGCATCCTCATCTTCGGTTAGGGGCCCAGCTGACCTTGGGGATAGCCATTAGCCCTGGCACGCAGGCGCCTGGATGCTGTCACACAATGGTCTTCACAACTCTCAAGTCCTACGGATTTTCCAAGTGTCCCAAGTGGCGCTGGAAGGAACTTTGATTCAGCCTCTGGTACAGCTTGCAGCCCTCCTTGGGGTTGGAGTCCATGCTTGGAGCTCGAAGAAGAATGCCAGCCGTGGTGTGTTATTTCATGTCTCCGCATTGTAGGCTGGCAGAAGACTGCAGACACCCTGTGGTGAGATGCTGGTGCCACCTGGCCCAAGTCAACAGTGTTCCCAGGGGTGGAAAATTCCTCAGGATGTGTACCAACCATGAGCCCAGAGCTTGTCTGTTCTGCCCCACGATCTTCCTGGCACTGATGTGCCCTAGAGGTTTTTTTTTTTTTTTTTTTTTTTTTTTTTTTTTTTTTTTGCTGCTGGTTTGTTGTTAAGGATTAAAGACATTCTTTAGAGAGGCGCTTCTCTCTCAGTTTCGTCATAGCTGCATTTCTCTTTCCTTGAAGAGAATCTAGGCAGATCACTTATCACTCTGGAACCCAGTGCATTCTTCAGTGACTTGGCATTGCTGTCTTGTAAGTAAATCCAGTCTTATATTTTTGTATACATATATGCAGAACGTATTTCACTTGTGTTTCTGGACGCAATAAGCACTTGACTTCCATAAAGTAAACTGTGCCTCCTGTTAATATGTGAAAGAACCAAATCAGAATCCGTCTGCGTTTTCTTAGGCTGCCTAACCTTTCCCTATTATTATTGTTGCCGCTAATATTTAAGTAAGAGTTATATAGGAGTGTATTGTTTCATCTCCATTGCTTAATCTTGACTACTAACGTTTTCTAAAACTAAGATTGAAGTTAGAATTTTTGTAAAATAAAGTGTACTTTTAATTCCACGGGTTTTGAAAAAGAAAGTCAATTATATAATCACCATAATAATAATGAGAATATTTTCCTCATTCCGAAATTTCCTGTGCCTTATGTCTTCAGCTCTGTCTCCCACCCCCACCGCATACCCAGCCAGACCTTGGCAGCCATTAGCAGTTACCCTATTATCTGCGTTTTGAATAATGGACAAAGGCAGGGAAAATGATGCAGTTTGCCCCAAAATATGTAGCTTGTAAGTCAGTCAGAGAATTAAAGCTGAAATTATTGCTTTGTCTACCACCATATTCACATAAGATTTGTATGTAGAATCAAATGACTGTTTAATTTAACCCAAACAGTGCCTTCTGAAGTCTCTTGGAAGTAGCACCTTCTGAGCCCTTGTCTCTAGGAGAGTTAAGAGCATTTGGTTTCATGTCGGTTCTTGGAGTCACATTTTCACTGATAAGGAGAGATTCTGTCACATTTATTTCTATCGAAGACATCTGATTTCATATGTATGGTTAATATTGCGCGTGTGGCTAAGAGCACTATAATTCAAACCTGGTATTTTATCTACACTCCTGCTGCCTCTATTTGGCGCAACCCAATCTTGAGCATAGGAACACTAGAGAACTTTTCGACAGAATCTTTCCGGGGGCATTTTAAGCAGAAGTCATACAATGCAAAACAGAAACAAAGTTCCAAAATAAGTAGTAAATAGAGCATAAAGAAGACGTATGTGCAATTTGAAAGTTGAAACCATAAAAGAGAATACTGCTGTATTTGACCTCGGCTAGGAAAATGTGGACAGGCCAAATCTCTGTGCGTTCACAGATGGCCTAGAAAGCACATGTATTGTTTAGGAGGTTACTACTGAGTTTTCTTTTGTGTGTATATGCAAATCCACAACTGTGGAATCCCCAAATAGTGAGGATTGAGTATTTAATTAATTTATTATTTACATACTTATTGAATATTTATTTTAGCACCCTTCTGGAATTTCCAGGTAGAGGCATCCCCTTGTTCATAAGATGCTTGTAGTCTGCCAGTAGTGATTTTCAAAGATAACTACTACAAGCAACTATAGGACATGGCAAAAGGAGTTCCTCCTTGTTTAGCCTAGGTGTTGGCCAGGTAGAATATAAGGCAGTCTGCAGTAATTTTGAGTTTCCTACAGATAGGTTGTTGAAAGGTTTTTAAAAAGCTGGAATTAACATTGCATGAATATGTTTAGTTTAACCTAATAAATGTGTCCAAATATTTTTTCATATGTAACCAATATAAAATTATTACTAAGGGATTGTACCACCACCACCTCCTCCTCCTCCTTCTCCTCCCTCCTCCTCCTCCTCTCCTCCTCCTCTTCTTCTTTTCTTCTTCCTCTTCCTCTTCATTATTATTATTATTGAGTCTTTACAACCTGGTGTGTGATTTTCATTTAATATCTAAATTTCTAGTGGCCACATTTCAGGTGCACTTGAAGCTGTGTGTGACTGGTGGCTTGTCTGGGAACATCACAGATCGAAAAGAATAGCCATAACTTCTGTGGAGGTTACAATATAATTTGAGATTTGAAGTTTGGGTAGGAGCTAGTAGTAAGACGCTGTTAAAGTTTGAATATTCATTTCCTCTCAAAAGACTGACAGGCTGAGGGCCCGATTCCCCAGCTGGGAGCACAATTTTGGGAGATTTCTGGAAACTTAGAAGAGGGGACCTGGCTGGATGAAGGAGGTCACTAAAGGTGTGACTTTGGTGTTATCTTGTCCCTGACATCTTTTGTCTTCTCTCTGCTTCCTGTCCTTAATGGAGAAAAGATGCTTTTGACGCATACTTCCTGGCCGTGATGTTTTGACCAAGCACATGGGGCCAAACCATGAGACAAAATAAGTGCTTCTTCCGTTAGGTTGCTTTTGTCTTGGCTACAACAATAAAAAGTTAATGCAGAAGGGGTTTGGAAAATGCATTAAACCAAATGCAATGGGAGTTCAGGAGCCCAAAGGGTGAAATCATGGTTTGATCTTTTTTTTTTCTTCATGGTTTTATCTTGCACTGCAAATGGCTTAGTATGTACTGTGAAGAGATGGATGAATCTTTACTTTGTTCTAAGGGCAGTCAACACTAAAACAATACAATTGATAAAATTATAATTTTGTTTCTAATTTAAAAAGACAACTTTGTAAGATACCTTTATGGGGAGAAAACTATTAGAAGTAGGAAATTAATTATAAATCAAATAAAGTTTATTTTAGTGAACAAAGTTGTGACTGTGAAGAGACAGAATCGAGAGAGTTATAAGGGAAAAATGGAACGAATGTCATAATTTAATGTTGGGGGTCAAGATGGAGAGGCACAGGGTATAAAGAATTAAATGTAGACACATTGTTTTATGGCATTAGTATACCATCCACAGAGATGGAAAATTCAGAAGAAGCAAGTTTCAAGGAGAATTGAGTTTACTTTGGGGGCAAGAGGGTTGAAAATTCTGTGGATGATAGAATCTCTGAAATCGAGATCTCCATTGGTGAATCGTTAGCATGCGTGTGAGGGCGTTATGGTTATAGCTCTGAGAGTGGATGCATTATCTTTGAATAAGTAGGCTCAGTTGTCGTAGTACTTCTATTGTGAAACAGTATGATCCAAAGCAGCTTGGAGAGGACAGGGTTTATTTCAGCCTACAGCTTGTAGACCAGCATCCTGGGAAGTCAGGGCAGGAGCCTGGACTCAGGGACTAATGCAGAGGTCGCGAAGGAGTGCTGTTTACTGTCTTCCTTGTCATGGCTTGATCAACCTATTTTCTTATGGTACTCAGTACAACCAGCCTGTGTGTGTGTGTGTGGGGGGGGGACCATATACACTTATCTGGGCCCTCCCACATCAATCATTAATCAAAAAAAATGCACCACTGGGTTGCTTGCCTACAGGCCAATCTCAGTTGAGAGTTCCCTTTTTCAAAATGATTTTAGCTTCTGTCAAGTTGACATAAAATTGGCAGGCATAGTTAACCCTTGTCAACATGACACACAGATGCATCATTATCCTACTAGATCATTTCCTTTCACTTGTCCCAAGATGGCATGCTAATACCACAATATAAAGGACAAGTAATTTTAAAGGGTCCCACAGTCTCTAAAATTTCAAATGCTTTAAAAATTCAATCTTTTTATCCAAAGTCCCTTTCAAGTTCCAAATAGCTCTAAAATGTCTGCTGTTTCTCTAAAAACTCTTTAAGTCTCTGTAGAAGTTCAAAGTTTCTCATCTGTGGGATCCTGTAAAATCAAAATAATTATGTTCTTACCCCAAGAGGAAAGACCCAGGATATAGACAGAATCGAAACAAAATCAAATTCAGCATTCTAAAAAGTTCAGTGCTTAATCTGAGAGCCATGCATGACCTCTGGGCTTCAAAGGGCCTGGGTCACTTCTCCAGCGCTGCCTTCTGCTGTTTTTCTGGGGACCCACAGTCAGTTTCCAACACCCACGTGGAGGCTTATAACCTCTGTTAACTCCAGTTCTGGGGATATCTTCTGGCTCCCTTTTTTTATTTATTGATATTTATTGAACTCTATATTTTTCTCTGATCTCCTCCCTGTCTTTCCGCTCCCCTTTCAATCCTCCCCCAAGGTCCTCATGCTCCCAATTTACTTAGAAGATCTTGTTTTGTTCTACTTTCTACTACCCGTGAAGATTATATCTATGTAAGTCTCTCTTAGTGTCTGCATTGTTGTCTAAGTTCTCTGGAATTGTGGCTTTCTTTGCTTTATGTTTAAAAACCACCTATGAGTGAGTACATGTGATAATTGTCTTTCTGTGTCTGGGTTACCTCACTCAAAATAATGTTTTGTAGCTCCATCCATTTTCCTGCAAAATTCAAGGTATTGTTATTTTTTCTGCTGTGTAGTACTCCATTGTGTAAATGTACCACATTTTCCTTATTCATTCTTCAGTCGAGGGGCATTTAGGTTGTTTCCAGGTTCTGGCTATGACAAACAAAGCTTCTGTGAACATAGTTGAGCACATGTCCTTGTGGCACGATTGAGCATCCTTTGGATATATTCTCAAACGTGGTATTACTGGGTCTTGAGGTTTTGAGGTCTCAGAAAATGTTTCCCAATTTTCTGAGAAATCACCACACTGACATCCAAAGGGGCTGTACCAGCTTGCATTCCCACCAGCAATGCAGAAGTGTTCCCTTTACCCCACAAACTCTCCAGCATAAGTTGTCAACAGTGCTTTTGATCTTGGCCATTCTTAGAGGTGTAAGATGGAATCTCCAGAGTTGTTTTGATTTGCATTTCTCTGATGACTAAGGATGTAGACCATTTCCTTAAGTGTCTTTCAGCCATTTTAGATTCCTCTGTTGAGATATCTCTATTTAGGTCTGTACTCCATTTTTTTTATTGGATTATGTGATCTTTAGGTGTCCAATTTCGTGAGTTCTTTGTATATATTTTGAAGATCAGACCTCGGTCTGATGTGGGGTTAGTGAAGATCTTTTCCCACTTCACAGGCTGGTGTTTTGTCTTGTTGAGTGTATCATTTGCTTTACAGAAAGTTTTCAGTTTCAGGAGGTCCCATTTATTAATTGTTTTTCTCAGTGTCTGTGCTGCTGGGGTTCTATTTAAGAAGTGGTTCCCTGTGCCAATGCGTTCAAGTGTACTTCCACTTTCTCTTCTGTAAGGTTCAGTGTGGCTGGCTTTATGTTGAGGTCTTTGATCCATTTGGACTTGAGTTTTGTGCATGGTGGTAGATATGGGTCTATTTTCATTCTTCTACATGTTATATCTGGTTATGCCAGCACTACTTGTTAACTATGCTTTCTTTTTTCCATTTGATATTTTTTGCTTCTTTATCAAAGACCGGGTGTTTGAAGATGTATGGATTAATATCGGGGTCTTCTATTCGGTTCCATTGGTCCTCCTGTCTGTTCTTATGCCAATACCAGGCTGTTTTCAGTACTATAGCTCTGTAGCAGAGTTTGAAGTCAGGGATTGTGAAGCCTCCAGAATTTTTTTATATATTCAGGATGCTTTGGCTATCCTGGGATTTTTGGCTATCCTTTGGCTTTTCCAAATGAAGTTGAGTACCGTTCTTTCAAGGTCTTTGAAGAATTTTTCTGGAATTTTGATGGGCATGTCTAATTCTTAATTACATTTATAAGATATATGACTTCAACTCAGGTAGATAAGTTGGGACTCTTTGATTGCAAGCAAAACTGTTTTTTTCTAAAGTTAAAGAAAAAGTGGAGTTTAACAGAGGAGTATGAAATGCATGCAGCAGCTGAGGGAAAGGAGAAGACCGTGCAGAAAGAAGCCGAGCAGACTCGGACATCTGAACAACAGACATGGTCCTCGTCACAGCAGGTTCAGTTTCGGGTGGTCAGATTAGTTCTTTATCGGGGCTGTAATCAGCTTTTCATTAAGACAGTGGGAACTTTGAATGGGAAGGGATTTCAGCAGGTCTGGAGGCTGAAATTCCAATCAGCAGCTCTGGTGAGTGCCCCTTCATGGCCACATCACTTTATGGCACTCACATGCACACATGGGAAACCGTGTGAGGTCATGTAACGTATGCAGGGACCTGGTGAGTGTGAGCATAGTGAGAGACTGCTTCAAGACAAGGTAGATGATAAAGAATGACACTCAAAATTGTCCTGTAGTCTAAACACATACACACACACACTCACACACACACACACACACACACACACACACACACACACACGTACAGGCACACCCGCACACACCTGCATTGTATTTCTTTCCCAGCCCCCCCATACACATACAGATGCATTCTCCCCAAAACTGAGTGTATTAAACTTTTATTGTTTGTTTTGGTTTTGATTTTTTTGAGACAGGATTTCTTGGTGTAGCCCTGACTGTCTTAGAACTCACTCTGTAAACCAGGCTGACCTTGAACTCACAGAGGTCCACCTGCCTCTGCTTCCCCAGTGCAGTGATAAAGGTGTGCACCACCACACCGGCTCAAACAAAAGTTTTTGTTTGTTTGTTTTGAGACAGGGTCTCACTACCTGGCTATAGCTATTCTGGGGCACTTAGAATGTAGACCAGGCTGGCTTCAAATTTACAGAGATCTGCCTGCCTCTGCCTCCAGAGTGCTGTGATTAAAGGCGTGTGCCACCAGGTCTGGATGAGTGTATTGTACTTTTTAGTACAATCTATAATTTTTAGCATATTTAATTGAATTTGTAACCAGAAACATGAACCAATTAAAATTATACATAAAATCAGTTTTAGTTGCTATTTTTGTGAGTACAGTGATAAAAGTTATAAATTATTAATGCCAGAACCAGATGGAAATTGAAATGTCCTGGGAAGATGAGAAACTTCTGGAAGAACAAGTAATAGGTAAAGAGGAGAGATTTTATTTTTTCGTGATTTCTTTAAGACATGATTGGTTAAAGCTAACATTATAACACATTGCACCATATTGTAGAACAGAGGTTCTCAGCCTGTGTATCAGATATCCTGCATATTAGACATTTATGGTATGACTCATAACAGTAGCAAAACTGCATCTGTGAATTAGCAAGAAAATAGTTTTTGGTTGGGGTCACCACAACCAGAAAACCTACCTTAAAGGATCACAGCATCTGGAAGGCTGAGAAGCACTGCTCTAGAGCATGGTGTTATATATGCAAATGAGGTATGTATAATAAACAAAAGGTAGGAAGTAAGAGAAGCGTGCTGTTGAAAAGTTTGACATTTTGCACTTGGTAGTGGGGAAGTAGTGCCTTCCAGACTCAAGAAGGCTGGTGCACATAGGAACTCAGAGAGTGTTGTAGCATGCATGGGGATGAGGTCCCAGTGCTGGGAGAGGAAGTGGACACAAGTGCCCATCTCCAACCCCAAAGCTATTTCTGTCAACCACTCCTAAAGGAAACTTAGTTTTCTGCAGGGAGCTTGGCTGAGTTTACAAACTACCCTTAGGGAGGCCCCAGGCCCAGCAGTAGATGGCCAGCACAAGGCAAACTCCATGATATTTTTGGAGATGTTTTGTGTCATATGGCTTTTTTTGGACTTTAAATTTTTTTTTTTACTTGTCTTTTACTTATCTGTTATGGTTTCTGATCTTGTTTTAAGGGTTTTATGTTTGTACATGTGTGTATGTCTGTGTACGTGCTTCCTTTTCTTAATCCTATGTTTGTTTGTTTTGTTTTCTTATGACTTGTTTGTTTTTATTGGCCTGTTAGTTTTCTAGGGAGAGAGAGAAAGTGTGGAGTTGGATGGGTGGGGAGGTGGAGAGGATCTAAGAAGAGACCAGGGAGGGAAAATGTGATCAGAATATGCTCTATGAAAAAAATATTTTTAATAAAAGAGCTTTAAAAATTTTTGCTGGAGAGATGATTCAGATTGAGTTCTAGAACCCACATAAATAAATCCATATGTGATAGACACCTGTAATCAAGTAGTGGGAAGACAGACAAGTAGATCTCTGGGGCTTGTTCATTAGTCAGCCCTAGCCTGCTTGCAGAGAGATCCAGACCTACGAGAGACTCTGTCTTACAAACCACCACCACAACCACCACCACCACCACCACCAACAACAACATCTCCACCCCATGCCACATGGCTGAGGCTGGAGGAACACAACCTAATGCAGCCCAGGCTTTCTTGCCCTGGCCCAAGAGAGGACTCCAACAACACTCCCCTCCAACACCACCTCCCCTCCAACAACACCTTCCCACCAACAAGGAGCTCTCCCAGCACTACTGTGATCACTTTGTGACTTGTCTCCAGTGCGGTGATGGGATGGAGAGAAAGATGTCCTACTCCCTCTCCCCTGCAACTCCTAGCTGGCGAGGGAGCTGACCCTCCTCTTTTACCAACTGCAACTCTGGAGAAAGTGGTCCGGCACCTCATCTGGGTAGCACCGCAAAGCACAGCACACCCTGTTTACAGGGGTGCAGGTGAGCCGGGCCCCAAGAACATGGGCATGCCTGAGGTTGGTGGGAGAGCTGGCCCGAAGGTCGTAAGAACGGGAAAGCTATTCCTGCCTCTTGCCAGCTGCAGCACTCAGGAAGAGTGACCCCTGTACCTCACCAGGGCAACAGGTGAGGGAAAGTTGACCCTGAGGACATGAAAACAGGAGAACTGGCCATGCCCCTTGGTCATTAATACAAGCGGTGAACTCACCAGGGCAGTGCAGGAGAGCTCACCCCAGTGGTGTGGACAAGGGAGAACTAGTGGACTGACCAACTCTGCAGCTTCCCAGACCCAGAATCAGGGTTATGTGTTGGCTCACCCCAACATCCACCCCATCTGTGATCTACAGGAGCCGGTCCTGCAGACCTAAAACTGCAGGATCTCCACAACACAGGGCAGCAGTAGGGTAACCAAGAGGAGTCCCAGTGAGGGCCCAGCATCGATGGTGTAGCAGAAACCAGAGGCCGTGAACCAGACCAACGACTCTTTGCAGTGAACACTTGCCCTTAATATGGATAAAAGGGCTGTGTGACTCACTGTGTCACACTACAGCTTCCATGACGAAAATTCTCCTTATTTTCTTTATTCATTTAAATTTTATTTTATTTGGGGACAGAGGTGGCAAGGACAGAGAGCGGATATGAAGGGATGCGGAAATGAATGGGATCGAGATGCATGATGTGAAAGGCACAAAGGATAAATAAAGAGAAAGTTAAAAAACAAAACTAACCAAACAAAGTGAAAAGGAAAGCAAAACAAATCCAGGTGTACGATGCCTGAGAAGCAACACCTAAGACTGCCGTTTCCAGTCAGGAAGCAAGAGCATCACAGCCGTGATGTGCTCTTGTAATTTCAGGGATCCATGGCATCAGTGTGGCATTCGTTTGGGATGTTAACCTTGAAGCCTTAGTTAATGTAATACCATTCATGATTCTCTGGCATTTTCCCTTTCCATGGTTTGTTTATTAGAAACAAAACCACAAAGTCTCATATGTATTGAAGAAGAGAAATTAAAATCCACCTCTTACTGGAATGAGCATCAAATAATTTGTAGATATATTGATGAAACACCTAGATTAGTAATAAATATGTTGAGGTATATATCCAGTCCTGTTTCTTAGTAACTGTTCACCTGTTGAATTGTTATTGTGGTTTTTGAGGAGTGGTACTCCATTCCTATTGTCCTTCATTTTTATACTTGGAAGTCTTTAAAATTGTTATATTTATTTATTTTGGTGTGTAAGGAGTGTATCACAGGTATACATGTGGAGGTCAGTGGAAAACTTGAAGGAGTCCTCTCTCCCCTTCTGCTATGTGGGTCCTTAGGATCCAACTCATGCCTTAGGTCTGCTGGCAAGCGCCTTTACCTTCTGAGCTATCTTGCTGACCTTTGAAATTCTTCTTAAAGATTTGCTAACAAGTTACCTTTATTAATTTGGATCAGTATGTACTCCAGGGTATTTATTTTATCCTTTGGTGTGCATGCCAACAGCATAATACTTTATCTTGTTCACTTTGGCCACAGGATAAGGTCTTGGTCTCTCTGTTTCCCCTTTTCTCCCTCCTCCCTCCCTTCCTTTCTTTGTGTCTCTCCCTTTGTCTCTTCATTTCTGAATTTATACACTACACCAACTCGTATGTTCTCTTCCCAGCCCCATGGTCAAATAGCTTGCACTTGCAAATACAATGATATAATTTTAACAAAGATCCGGTGCTACCAGGCATGCTTCTAGAGCCTTTTACTGGGCAGTGCAAAAGAGCTAAAGGTAGATGTAGTAAACAGTGTATACTTCATGTGTGTTGGGCATTCCCAAGAGTACCTAGATTCAAAATCACCATTCTCATGAATAGAAAGCAAAATAAGCAAAGAGAAAAATCATCTTGAAATGAAACCTGGAGGAGTTTAGTGGGAAACTTGGCCCAGTAGTTGGCCACAGAATGCAGAGCTGATTGCTCCAGCAATGTACCATGACTACCCAGTAATATCCATGGTGTTGTCTACTGCGGAAGTTTGCCTGAGCCTAGAAATTCAGAGTTCTGATTGGGAGTCAGTCTTGTATACTCCCAGAGAAAGTGGTTTCTAAAGTTCCACATCTATGAAAGGAAAGCGTTTTGCACAAATCACACTGATGGCACAGATTATCTTGATTGCACACATCGTCTCAACAAAATACTGCAGGACTTCAAATCTCCCAGTATGCAAATGCTCATCAGAACATTTCAGGGACTCAAACTTTAGGAGCCAACCAAGGGCCATCCAGGAATGGGTCTTTTGGAATAGGAAAGGTTTGAGTAATAGTCCTCCTAAGCTAATTCTTCATTGCTCATGCATCTAGACATATTTATTTCATTTGGTCATCGACGTATTAAACAAGAGTGCATACTCATATTTCTGGCTAATACAAGATTTATTCTGCACTCTCATTGCTTGCTTCTCTGACAGTGAGATACAGTGTTCCTGTCGCCTACAATGTATTCACTTGTTTAACTCTAATATATATGTAGAGTAGTTTTGAAATTGCCAGCATGTACTCCTCTGAGAAACAGCAAGTAGGGTACATTTTTTTTTTTTTTTGCGATTGCTTTTCTTGTCTTAGCCTTCTAGATTCCCATTAAAACACTGTTTTTTGCAGTTGCTTAGTTCACCCTGTTTCTGCTGAGGGTGCTGTAGTGAAGTTATGTATCTATAATCCAGTTGGAGTCTTTCATTATAGTCTGTGTGGTATCTTCAAATTCTCCAAAATACTGATTGAATTCTAAATACTGGCCCATAGTAAGTTTTCCTCCATGTCACACAGTTTGGTGGCTTTTGCAAATGCATAAGCCATACAGTTCAGTCATATCACCCTAAAGCTCCCTTTCTTGTCACTTAGTAATCAGATGCTTTCCCATCCTCAATCCTCCAGCAGCCACTGACTTGTTTCCCATCTTTGTAGTCTCATATTTTCCAGGATATCATATGAATGGAGTCAGAAACCACACTAGTTTTCTCAGCCTGTCTGGCTCTTTTGTCTATCAAAATGCATTTAAGATTAATCCATCTAGACATACAAATCAATTCTATTCCTTTTTATTGAATAGTATTTTGTGTTCTGAATGTGTTGTGTTTATCCATTGGCTGAAGGATGCTGTTCAGTTTTTAGAGACTATTCATAAAGCTACAAGCGTTTATGTATGGACCTTGGTTTATGAGTTTTCATTTTCATTTCTCTCAGAAATATAACTGGGATTGGGATTGCTGGGTCCTGTTTTCAGAAGGAACTGTCCAGATGTTTTCCAAAGTGGCTGTGCAGTCTCACATGTCAGCCATGAACGAGCACTCGTTCTACATTCTTATCAGCATTTGTAATAGTTTTATTTTGGGTATTCTGTTGTTAGTTTTTTTTTTTTTTTTTTTTTTTTTTTGCAATTTGGCACAAACTAGAGTCATCTGAGATGAGGGAATCTCTATTGAGGAAATGCTTCCATCAGGTCAGCGTGTTGGCAAGCCTGTGTGGGGTATTTTCTTAATGACTGATATGGAACGGCCTAACACACTATGGGCATTGCCATCCCTGTGCAGGTATATATTCCTGGGTGTATAAGAAAGCAAACTGAAAAAGTCAGTAATCAGAATTCTTCCATGGGCTTGCTTCAGTTCCTTCTACCAGGTTCCTGCCTTGAATTCTTAGCCTGACTCCCTTCAAGATGGACTGCAACTGTAAGGGAGGCAAACCCTTTCCTCCCAGCTTTCTTTTAGGCAAGGCATTTTATCACGGAGACACAACTGATATGTTGCATTTTTGGTATATTGTTTGTATTCCTGTTATAACGAAGCTGCCGCTTCTTTACATAGAGATCTGAGCAGACACCTCAAACCCAATAGCTACATGGAAAGAAGTGTGAAGGTGTTGGCAAGATGGAACGTGGCAGCTTTGGTTCTCGTGAAGGACCAGTACCATAGTCTCTACCCAACTCTGTCCCTTGAGATTGATGAAGGTTGCATGGGTTCCCAAGACATCTCCAGGGATGTCCATGGTAGCAGGGACTTTGGAGGCCCTTGATAGGTCATTGGAATTCTTCTGATTTTTCTTTCTCCAATAGGGGAAGTCATGATTGGAGGTGCCTCTTTTGGTGCTGGGTCCAGCTTATTGGCAGTGATTGTGCCAGTGTCTGATAAGTGGTTCTTATGTGGTGGCACAGAGCCAAGCAAGGTTTGGAGCACGGACATGCGTATCTGAGCTGCAGAGGGAGGAGGTAGTACCAGTGTCTGGAAGACAGGCTCGCTTACTGCTGAACTGGTAATGCCATGCAAGGAGCGTGTGCTCACAGGAACATGGTAGAACCAGTGCCTGAAGCACAGGTGCACACAGCCCAGCTCTAGTGCTCAAGTGGGTCCTTGTCTGTTCTCCTGGAGCATTCAGTGTGGCCATAGGCCTGAGAGCCTGGAGCACAGATACACAGAGACAGTGCCCTAGGCACAGGTGCAGGCTACCCTGCTGTGGCAGTGACTCTGGTGTGTGAGACCTGGGTGTTCACAGAGTGTGCACACTCAGAGCTGGGACAGTTGTATGGCCCAGAGAGGACTTGCCTGTAGCAGTAGCAGCTCTTGTGTCTGCAACAGGGGTGTATGTAGGATGCTCACGGAGCTGGGTAAAGTGTCAGTTTCAGGGGTGTGAGTGTTGCTTCTCTGCATTGTGTGTGTCAGTGCCTACTTCTTTGTGGCACTCTTGGTAACAAGGTCTTTGGTCATCTCAGGGATGAAAATTGCCATTTTCTGCTATAGAACAGCCACTGGGGAATGTGGTGGTGTGGGCTGATACCAATACCCTCCTTTTCCTCTGTTCTCACCAGAGGTCCCATGACGGGAGTCACAGCCGTTTGTTCACTGCCCTTTCCTGCCGTTCGTTCTCCTCTGTTGCTGACTTCTTAATTGGACTCTTGAGCCCTTTTGTGATTATTTTCTCTTACAGATAACTTTCTAATTACTTTGTTTTTGAAAGGAATGAAGCTGGTGTCTCCCATTGTGCCATATGCATGTCTTAAAATCATAGTTATTGTGTTTAATGGAAAAACGGGGATGACTAGCTCCATAGATTGAGAAGCAGATGTAAATTAGATATACATTGTACTAGCTATATGACCACTAAAAGTTTAATCTGAAAAGTGTAAATAAAAGACAGGTAGATTAAAAAATTTAAATCGAACAACTTATTTATATATTTAAAAAAGCAAGATGATAGAGGCCCTGACTGTGATTTTAGCCAGTAGTTAGGAACTTTGAACACAAACCAAAAATCCTGGCTGTGATCAGAACCAGCAGGGAACAAAGTCAAACCCCTGGGGTATGTTCTGCTGGTCTTGCTTCCATTTCCCTGCCTCTGCCACATCAGCAAGGTGGGTTGGGGGAGGAGATGGAGCATAGCCCTGATGAGAGCCCTCTTGGCTTTGGTGGGCTCTCCATGGAGCCACTGATTGATCATTATTTTCTACCTCATTTGCTTACAGCCTGCCAATCAAAGTCTGGGCACAGCCTTTTGGCCACTCCAATCCCTCTCTCCAGAGCCCAGCTTGCAGGTGGAGATCGCTCCCAGGTGTTCCTGCTCCTTGGAGGAAGACCCACTTAGCAGCAGGCTGTCCAGCTCTTCAGAGCTGCCTGACATGGGCGCAGGAAACTGAATTTGATTGGATCCTCTGCAAAGTCAGTGTACGCTCCAATCCACTGAGCAATTACCCCAACTCTCCAAAGCAATCAGAGGCCAGTTTTCAACTAACAGTTTTGTAATTACTGAATGCTCACAAAAAACCTTGGGACCTGTCTCACGTCATATGCACAGATTGAGACCAATCATAGTCTTATAC
Source organism: Alexandromys fortis (assembly GCF_014885135.2). Classification (NCBI taxonomy): domain Eukaryota; kingdom Metazoa; phylum Chordata; class Mammalia; order Rodentia; family Cricetidae; genus Alexandromys; species Alexandromys fortis. The sequence continues at coordinate 1,076,696 of NW_026068183.1, forward strand.
AGAGTAAACCTATGAAGGTCTAAAAATATTTAAATTGTCTTTGGGGGTACTCAAAAACTTTTTGGGCAGTATATGTAAAAGTAATTGTCATTAAAACTGATTTTTCTTGAGATAAGGTTTCTCTGTAACAGCCCTGGCTGCCCTGGAACTTGCTTTGTAGACCAGGCTGGCCTTGAACTCATAGAAATTCACCTGCCTTTGCCTCCTGAGTGCTGAGATTAAAGGCTTGTGTCACCATACCTGGCTCAAAACAGATGAATCTGATCACATCATAATTAAACATTCATCATTAAGGACATAAAAAATTAATACTATGGTTTTAGAGAGAAAAAAATCACTCACACACATGTTGATAGTTAATCGCATCTCACAAGGTTTAATAAACTTCCCTGTTCCTGATGCCACTGCGGTCTACACTGTTTTCAAGTACAAAGTATCATAATGTTTTTCTCTACCTTATTTTATGTGTGTTTTTGAAGAATGTATTTCTTTGCTTTGCTTTACAGTACATATAAAATAATCTCAGGATTTTAGTGCTGGTGCAATTACACACTATATAGTAAGTTCTAATACTTTTTTTTTTGTCAAGAGAACAGATTTTAGTCAGCATGTTTAGGGTATCCTGCTAAACTCTGCTAAAGTCAGCACCACAGCTGCCTTTTCTGTTTGATGTCTTCTGTTAAATCATACATCTTAAAGGAATGCCAGTAACAGAAAACTATTGTCTTGCAATTCCTGGTGTCACAACTGACTCAAGTAAGAAGCATCAACAAACGTTAAAATCTTGGTAAAAATGTGTTACAAAAGAAGATGTTCAGCTCTTTAAGTAGAACACTTCTTATAACAGTAGTTTACAAGTTTTGAGGTCACCGCCTCAGGCAGATGACCAAATAGCAGCACCCCTGTAGAACAGGCTGGCATTACTTTCCTGAGTGCACCAGTAAGAATTTAAAAAATCACTCATAGAGGGTTCTTGCCAAAGCTTCTCAGATTAATTACTGCGTGGTGACTAAACAAATCCAGAAAATGGAACATTTTACAACGTTACTTACCTTAAAAATGGGCGTGCTGTCAGAACTCCATGATGTAATGAGAATCTTTCTAGACTGAGAGAGACCTCTGAGACACACCCGCACGCACAAAGGAGAACATTTTACTAGATCCTGATTTTGCAATTTACAAACGGTTTTTAATAGATGTCCGCAGACACTTATTCTCTGTGTTCTGACTAATTGTGAGTTTCTGTGTTATCCATCATCCACACCCACGGCAGCTTCTCTGACGAGGACCGAAAGCCCCACTACCAGTGGGTAAAAAAGGGTTCATATTTAGAGGGTGGTTTGATCCTAAGTCCATTAGCAAAACAGTAGTAGTGTTTCTATCCCTCCCTGGAGCATATGAACTCCCAGCTATTTTAAATCTTTATCAGATTTAAGATGACCAGGCATGCATTTCCTTCTTCTTAGCTTGTCTTAACTAATTAGAAAGTGATTGGTTACTCCATAATTAATACGCAAGCCATTTTAGTGTCTGTTATCTACTTGCAAATTTTTAGCATATGCAAACACAAACACGTCAGGAGGAATATGGAAAAATAGTATTTATTGTACCATTCTTTCACATTTTATGTATCTTCGAAACTTAAAAAGAATTGAGAAAATCAGGTGTTCATAGCTTTATGTGTTAAAGTCAGGGTCTTCTATTCGATTCCATTGGTCGACTTCTCTGTTTTTATGCCAATACCAAGCTGTTTTCAATACTGTAGCTCTATAATAGAATTTGAAGTCAGGGATGGTAATGCCTCCAGACGATCCTTTATTGTATGAGATTGTTTTGGCTATCCTGGGTTTTTTGTTTTTCCATATAAAGTTGATTATTGTCTTCTCCTGATCTGTGAAGAATTTTGATGGGATTTTGCTGGGGATTGCATTGAATCTATAGATTGCTTTTGGTAGAATTGCCATTTTTACTATGTTGATTCTCCCAATCCAAGAGCAGGGGAGATCCTTCCATTTTCTGGTGTCCTCTTCAATTTCTTTCTTCAAAGACTTAAAGTTCTTGTCAAATAGATCTTTCACTTCCTTGGTCAGGGTTACCCCAAGATATTTTATGCTCTTTGTGGCTATCGTGAAAGGTGATGCTTCTGTGATTTCCCTCTCTGTTTCCTTATCCTTAGTGTATAGGAAGGCAACTGATTTTTTGGAGTTGATCTTGTATCCAGCCACGCTACTAAAGGTGTTTATCAGCTGTAGGAGTTCTTTGGTAGAATTTTTGGGGTCGCTTATGTATACTATCATGTCATCTGCAAATAACGAAAGCTTAACTTCTTCCTTTCCAATACGAATCCCCTTGATCCCCTTATGTTGTCTTATTGCTATTGCTAGAACTTCAAGCACTATATTGAAGAGGTATGGAGAGAGTGGACATCCTTGTCTTGTTCCTGATTTTAGTGGGATGGCTTTGAGTTTTTCTCCATTTAATTTAATGTTAGCTGTCGGTTTGCTGTAGATAGCTTTTATTATATTTAGGTATGACCCTTGTATCCCTATTCTCTCCAAGACCTTTATCATAAAGGGGTGTTGAATTTTGTCGAATGCTTTTTCCGCATCTAATGAAATGATCATATGGTTTTTTTCTTTCAGTCTATTTATATGGTGGATTACATTGATAGATTTGCGTATGTTGAACCAGCCCTGCATCTCTGGGATGAAGCCTACTTGATCATAATGGATAATTTTTCTGATGTGTTCTTGAATTCGGTTTGCCAGTATTTTATTGAGAATTTTTGCGTCGATATTCATGAGTGAGATAGGCCTGTAATTCTCTTTCTTGGTTGGGTCTTTGTGTGGTTTTGGTATCAGGGTAACTGTAGCTTCATAAAAGGAATTTGGCAATGACTTTTCTGTTTCTATATTGTGAAATACGTTAAGGAGTATAGGTATTAGCTCTTCTTGGAAGTTCTGGTAGAATTCTGCGTTGAACCCATCTGGTCCTGGGCTTTTTTTGGAAGGGAGATTTTTGATAACAGTTTCTAGTTCTTCGCGACTAACAGGTCTATTTAGATCATTCACCTGGTCTTGGTTTAGCTTTGGTATATGGTACTTATCTAAAAAAATGTCCATTTCTTTTGCATTTTCCAGTTTTGTGGCATACAGGCTTTTATAGTAAGATCTAATGATTCTCTGGATTTCCTCTGTGTCTGTGGTTATGTCCCCCCTTTCATTTCTGATTTTATTTATTTGCGTGTTCTCTCTCTGTTGTTTAGTTAGTTTGGATAGGGGTTTGTCGATCTTGTTGATTTTCTCCAAGAACCAACTTTTTGTTTCATTGATTCTTTGGACTGTTTTCTGTGTTTCTATTTTGTTGATTTCTGCCCTCAGTTTGATTATTTCCAGTCTTCTACTCCTTCTGGGCACCTCTGCTTCTTTTTTTTCTAAAGCTTTCAGGTGTGCCATTAAGTCCCCAATGTATGCTTTCTCTGTTTTCTTTAAGTGGGCACTTAGTGCTATGAACTTTCCTCTTAGCACTGCTTTCATCGTGTCCCATAGGTTTGAGTATGTTGTCTCTTTATTTTCATTAAATTCAAGGAAGACTTTAATTTCTTTCTTAATTTCTTCCTTGACCCAGGTGTGGTTCAGTAGTTGACTGTTCAGTTTCCATGAGTTTGTCGGCTTTCTGGGGGTAGCATAGTTGTTGCCATCTAACTTTAATCCGTGGTGATCTGATAAGACACAGGTGGACACTGATATTCTTTTGTATCTGTGGAGGTTTCCTTTGTTTCCGAGTATATGGTCAATTTTTGAGAAGGTTCCATGAGCTGCAGAGAAGAAGGTATATTCTTTCCTATTTGGGTGGAGTGTTCTGTAGATGTCTGTTAAGTCCATTTGCTTCATTACCTCCAATAATTCTCTTAATTCTCTATTAGGTTTCTGTCTGATTGACCTGTCCATTGGAGAGAGAGGTGTGTTGAAGTCTCCTACTATTAGTGTGTGTGGTTTTATGTCTGCCTTGAGTTTTAGAAATATTTCTTTTACATAAGTGGGTGCTTTTATATTAGGGGCATAGATATTCAGGATTGAGATGTCATCCTGATGAATTGTTCCTGTTATGAGTATAAAGTGTCCATCTCGATCTCTTCTGATTGATTTTAGTTTGAAGTCAGTTTTGTTGGAAATTAGTATGGCCACACCTGCTTTTTTGTTAGGACCATTTGCTTGAAAGACCTTTTCCCAACCTTTTACTCTGAGTAGATGCCTGTCTTTGTGGTTGAGATGTGTTTCTTGCAAACAGCAGAATGTTGGATCCTGTTTTCGTATCCAATCCCTTAGCCTGTGCCTTTTTATAGGTGAATTGAGACCATTAATATTAAGTGATATTAGTGACCAGTGGTTGTTTACTCCGGTTATTCTTACTGTTTTCGGTAGTAGAGTTTGTGTGTGTCCCTTCTTTGAGTTGTACTGGTGAAGGTTCGCTAGATTCCTGAGTTATTGTAGTCAGTGTTGGCAATGTTGGATTCCTTGGGTTGCGATTTTCCTTCTATTACTTTCTGTAGCGCTGGATTTGTGGCTACGTATTGTTTAAATTTGTTCTTATCCTGGAATGTCTTGTTTTCTCCATTGATAGTGAATACTAGCTTGGCTGGGTATAGAAGTTTGGGTTTGCATCCATGGTCTCTTAGTTTTTGAAGAACCTCTATCCAGGACCTTCTGGCTTTCATGGTTTCCATAGAGAAGTCAGGTGTAAGTCTGATCGGTTTACCTTTATAAGTTACTTGGCCTTTTTCCTTTGCAGCTCTTATTATTCTTTCTTTAATCTGTATATTTTGTGTTTTGATTATTATATGGTGAGGGGATGTTTTTCTTTGATCCGGTATGTTTGGTGTTCTGTATGCTTCTTGATTATTCAAAGGAATATCTTTCTTTATGTTGGGAAAGTTTTCTTCCATAATTTTCTTAAAAATATTTTCTTGGCCTTTGAGCTGTGACTCTTCTCCTTCTTCTATTCCTATTATTCTTACGTTTGGTCTTTTTATTGTGTCCCATATTTCCTGAATGTTTTGTGATGAGAATTTGTTGGCTGCTGTTTTCTTTGATCAGTGCATTTATTTTCTCTATGGTGTCCTCAGAATCTGAGATTCTTTCTTCTATCTCTTGTATTCTATTGATTATGCTTGTTTCTGTAGTCTCTGCTCATTGACCTAGATTTTCCACATCCAGCTGGTCCTCAGTCTATGTTTTCTTCCTTGCTTCCATTTCAGTTTTCAATTCTTGAACTGTTTCCATTACCTGTTTGATCATTTTTTCTTGGTTTCCCAGGGTATCATGTACGTATTTACCCATTACTTCAAACTTTTTGTTATACTTCTCATCCATTTCTATAAGGGCATTTTTTTACATGTTGTTTAAGAGACTCTATTGCTTTCATAAAGTCAATTTTTTCCACCACTTCTGTGTTAGTGTGTTCAAGTCCTTCTGTTGTAAGATCATTGGGTTCTGGTGCTTTCATGTTGTTTTTCAGATTATTGGGTGAATTCTTGCCTTGGCACCTGCCCATCTCCTCCTATAGATGCTATCTAATGGGTCTTTTAAAGCCGGATCAGTTTTCCCTGCTTGCCAGGGGCTCCTCTTACAAAATGCCCTCGGTTAAAACCGGTCTCGTTGAACACAGCGGACAATGAGGATTACTGAGACCCCAAGAACAATGGCAATGGGTTTTTGATACTACTGCACCTATTGGTTTTGTGGGAGCCTAGGCAGTTTGGATGCTCACCTTACTAGACCTGGATGGAGGTGGGTGGTCCTTGGACTTCCCACGGGGCAGGGAACCTTGATTGCTCTTTGGGCTGACGAGGGAGGGGGACTTGATTGGGGAAGGGGGAGGGAAAGGGGAGGCAGCATTGGGGAAGAGACAGAAATCTTTAATTAATAAAGAAATAAATAAAGTAAAAAAAACAAAACAAAACAAAACAAAAAAAACCAAAATGCCCTCAGTCTGTTTCCTGGCTCCTGCCGAGGGCCAAGGTCCCTCTCACTACTCAGAAGGGTCTTCAGGAACAGGACCCAGCTCCTCCTTTGCCAGGGCCCTCGCCAACCAAAGGCCTACCTCTTTGATTTAATTGTAGTGGGGCGATCTGCTCTGGGTGTTGTGCGCTGGTCCCTGCTGCCTGCGCAGGTCCCCACCGGTCCCTGCCATCTGCCGCTGCCTGCACCTTCTGCCAATGCAAAGTATTTCTCTCTATAGTAGTAGAGGTATTTTTGTTTTATAGTTCTCTTTAAAGCACAATAATTTAAACTTAAAACCTAACTTTAGCTCCTCTTCAAATCTTTCAAAGTCCTTCAGAACATGGCATTTAAAATGTTTTAAGACCTTAGAACTTTTTGTGACATTGAGACACATCTACCCCTGGCAGCACCAGTCTATTTCAAGAAGAAGATGGGCATTGAAGCGACTCCTCATGGAGTTTGTTACCCGTTTGGACAAGAAACTGCTCTTCCCTGGACTGCTTGATGCTATGCTGTATGAACAGGACATGCAGTATCCACAGAGAAATGACTGCTGAGTTGCCTAAAGGTAAGACGATCCTTAGGGTTCCTGCTTCATGAAAGAGTCTGACAGACATTCTGCAGGACACAGAAGTAAGTGACTGACAAACTGCCAATATAGGTAAAACTGTTCTTAAAATTTCCTGCTTTATGAAAAAGTCTGCTGGAAATTATGGGTCTGTGTCTTATTTGGCTCTTTTAGCAAAGGACGCTCAGGAGACAACTGTGGGAGTGGATAAGAAGTAAAGGCGCAGGTCATTTCATCTTCTTGTATAGTTAAACTGAAAAATACTGTCTAAAATTTTAGCCTGCTGGAGTTCTATACTTCCATTTTATCTTTAGGCTTTGGAAAGGTTACAGATGAGATATTTTAACTTTTAAAATAGAAAGGCAGAAGCTGTCTCCGTTGAAACATTTACTCTGACACTGACAGGAATGACTTGTCCTGAGTGGGTTCTCAATCAGTAGACAAAGTAAGCAGCTCAGGGATCCCACCTGCACAGCGGAAGGACAGGAATCACCCAGACAGGAGGCTGACTTTGCTGAGTGTCTATGCCTTTCTGTAATTATAGTTTTGGAGTAAATGCGACATTAGGACCTTGAGAAAAGGCCTTTTAACAGAATACATCTCAAACACTGTGAACAACTCAGATTTTCCCATAAGATGAACTTAGGTTTTTCAAAGTAGCAGAAATAGAAACTATGTTATATTAAACAGAAAACCTAAATTTAGCCACATTACTGCTTATATGTTCTGACGTAGCAGGGTAGGTATGACATCTATAAGCACAGAAAGGGAAACCAGTTAAAACTATTTTTCAGAAGCTGAAAGTGAGTTCCTGCAAGAGACCCCATTGTCAGCCATCTTTCTGTTCTGCTACCCTAGATGATCTGTTTAAGCAATAAGGGTTGATTTTGAATCATGCCCACAAATAACTGGCCCTAAGATTTTGGGCCTATACTCAGGCAGGAGGCCAGTGAAGAGAAGAGACAGCCCTTGTCCCATCATCTCCTTTAAAGACATCCCCCAGGAACCTAAAAGCTTTTTAAGGGTTTGGTTAGCAGCCCTTAGTGCTTGCTATCTGGTGACCAAACTTTAACATTTGGGCTTTTAGGAGGACAGCATTGAAGATTTTAACTCTTAACGGTATGTTTGATGAACATAGAAAAGTAAACTTTAGTTTTCTTTGTGCTAAATGAAAAGTAAAATAGAATTGGATAGAATTAGATTGCCGCTGGAAAGAAAATTAGTGTAGAATTTGTTAACTCTGTAGTAATAGACAATGTATTCAAAGAAATTCATGTTTTTTTTTTTGGGTATTTCTGTAATTATGCAGTTTGGGTAACATCCAGGGAAATAGCTTTTCTTTTTTATCTCATTGACATTTTTTTGCCATTAAAAACAAATCTTCCAACAGGGAGCTGGGACCAGTGAAAAAGTATTGACAGAGATTATTGCTTCAAGGACACCTGACGAGCTACGGGCCATCAAACAGGTTTATGAGGAAGGTAAGCAGCTGGAGGTCACCGCCTTCCTGTCCTCATGTTGCTGTGACCCCTTGTAGTTCTCATTGTCCACTGAATGAACTATGAGTCAGTCAGGCTGTTCTTCTTCAATCAAAACAGACGGCAGGAACAAACTTGACAACACTTGTAAGGGAGATGCAGTTTGTTTTTGCCTGAGACTTGCAGACACTATAGCAATAGACTGGCCTTCTATGTTAAGTTTCTTCAAACAAACTCAACTTTATGCTAGATGTTAAGAGCTATGTAGAAGACATTTTGGGGAGCGGGAAGAAAGACTGAAACCCTTTTCCATACTGGAGTTGTTAAGACATTGATAAAAGTATGCTGTTCATCTGCTGGGAGTGCTTGACTAAAGTATCCTGTATTTTTGGATGTTATTTTTCGTGTGACCTATTTTTTTCATCTGTGAAAACAAAGTCTGTATTTTAGTCTAGTTCATATGTCAATTCTTTCAATGTATTCAAGTCCATGAAATAAAAATGAAGAGAGTCTGTTCTTGTCCAGTTTGTATGTCGTTGGACTCAACCTGGAATGTTGGCCAGTGGTCATGGCTCTCTGTGGGCAAAGCTTATAGAATTTAGATGTGATGTTGTTAACCCACCAGGTAAGAACAGTGAAATCTACAGCTACTAAACCATTACCTGAGCCTCTCTTTCCAGCATGTCTTTGTAGCCAATATGGTCGCTCCCACTACGGCTGAGGTGACACACATATCTCAAAGTGGCAGTTTATCTGCTGTCATCTTCAGAGCTCTCTGACTAGGGGTGCTGATGCTGAGGACTGAGCATCTCTGATGCCGTAATTGTGCTGGCTGCATCCTGCTCAGTGTGTTTCTGGGCATAGCTGTGTGTCCACTGCTGCCCCGAGGACATAAAAGGCATACACAGCACAGTTCTTGTCCTTGGTGAGGTTAGAGTCAGTAGCTAAAGGATGATGAAATTTAGAAAGTCACATATATTGGATCGATAGCTCTGTAGTGAGGCAGTGAGGAAGTTGTGTAGTAATTATGGCGCAACCGAGGTTGCAGGGAGGTGGCGGGCCAGAGTACAAATCAGAGCAGCAAATGTAGGGGAGGATTTGGTAACTAATTACGGGTACTGGAGTAGAGGAAGGAATCAGATGCTTACAGGCTTTGTATCTGGGTAGCTGGTTCTCACACATAGAATAGAAGGGTCGGACTTTTAAAATATTCTGTTTTCAAGTGCTGATTAAGTATTTTGATGCCTTATAGCAAGACTATTTTATCTATCTATCTATCTATCTATCTATCTATCTATCTATCTATCTATTCATTTTTATTGAAAAAATTTGTCTCCTCCCAGCCTCCCATTTCCCTCCACCTCCCCCCACTCCTCTCCCCTTCCTTCTCCAGTCGCTCCCACAAAGCCAGTACATGCAGTAGGATCAAAACCCAGTGACATTGTCCTTGGCTTCTCATCAGCCCTCATTGTGCGCCATGTTCAGAGAGTCCGGTTTTATCCCATGCTTTTTCAGTCACAGTCCAGCTGGCCTTGGTGAGCTCCCAATAGATCAGCCCCACTGTCTCAGTGGGTGGGTGCACCCCTCGTGGTCCTGACATCCTTGCTCATGTTCTCCCTCCTTCTGCTCCTCATTGGGACATTGGGAGCTCAGTCAGGTGCTCCAATGTGGGTTTCTGTTTCTATCTCCATCCGTTGCCAGATGAAGGTTCTATGGTGATATGCAAGATATTCATCAGTATGGCTATAGGATAGGGTCATTTCAGGTTCCAGATCCTCAGCTGCCCAAGGAACTAACTGGGGACATCTCCCTGGACTCCTGGGAGTCATCTAGGGACAAGTCTCTTGACAACCCTAAGATGGCTGCCTTAATTAAGATATATACTTCCCTGCTCCCATATCCACCCTTCCTTTATCCCAACCATCCCATTCGCTCAAGTTCCCCCCATCCTCCCCTTCTCACTTTTTTTCTCCCCATCTCCCCTTACCCCCATCCCACCCCACCCGCAAGTTCCCAATTTTTGCCTGGCAATCTTGTCTATTTTCAATATCCAGGAGGATAACTATATGTTTTTCTTTGGTTTCACCTTCATATTTAGCTTCTCTAGGATCACAAATTATAGGCTCAATGTCCTTTATTTATGGCTAGAAACCAATTATGAGTGAGTACATCTCATGTTCATCTTTTTGCGTCTGGGTTACCTCACTCAGGATAGTGTTTTCTATTTCCATCCATTTGCATGCAAAATTCAAGATGTCATTGTTTTTTTACCGCTGAGTAGTAATCTAATATGTATATATTCCACACTTTCTTCATCCATTCTTCCATTGAAGGACATCTAGGTTGTTTCCAGGTTCTGGATATTACAAATAATGCTGTTATGAAAATAGTTGAACAAATGCTTTTGTAATATGATAGGGCATCTCTTGGGTATATTCCCAAGAGTGGTATTGCTGGGTCCTGGGGTAGGTTGATCCCGAATTTCCTGAGAAACTGCCACACTTCTTTCCAAGTGGTTGCACAAGTTTGCATTCCCACCAGCAATGGATGAGTGTACCCCTTATTCCACAACCTCTCCAGGAAAGGCTATCATTGGTGTTTTTGAGTTTAGCCATTCTGACAGGTGTAAGATGGTATCTCAAAGTTGTTTTGATTTGCATTTCCCTGATCGCTAAGGAAGTTGAGCATGACCTTAAGTGTCTTTTGGCCATTTGAACTTCTTCTGTTGAGAATGCTTTGTTCAGCTCATGTTACAATAGGAGCAGCGGGGATTTGTCCCCAGCACCCGGTCGCCAACATGGCTAGTTTATGCCCCAAAATAATTACATGGAAACTGTATTCCTTTAAACACTGCCTGGCCCATTAGTTCCAGCCTCTTATTGGCTAGCTCTTACATATTGATCTAACCCATTTCTAATAATCTGTGTAGCCCACGAGGTGGCTTACCAGGGAAGATCTTTTTTTTCCTTTTTTTTATTTATATATTTATTTATTAAAGATTTCTGTCTCTTCCCCTCCGTGCCTCCCATTTCCTTCACCCTCCCCAATCAAGTCCCCCTCCCTCCTCAGACCAAAGTGCAATCAGGGTTCCCTGCCCTGTGGGAAGTCCAAGGACCACCCACCTCCCTCCGGGTCTAGTAAGGTGAGCATCCAAACTGCCTAGGTTCCCACAAAGCCAATACGTGAAGTAGGATCAAAAACCCATTGCCATTGTTCTTGAGTTCTCAGTAGTCCTCCTTGTCCGCTATGTTCAGCGAGATCGATTTTATCCCAGGCTTTTTTCAGACCCAGCTGGCCTTGGTGAGTTCCCGGTGGAACATCCCCATTGTCTCAGTGTGTGGGTGCACCCCTCGCCGTCCTAAGTTCCTTGCTCGTGCCCTCTCTCCTGCTCCTGATTTGGACCTTGAGATTTCAGTCCAGTGCTCCAATGTAGGTCTCTGTCTCTGTCTCCTTTCATTGCCTGATGAAGGTTAATATTCAGGAGGATGCCTATATGTTTTTCTTTGGGTTTTCCTTCTTATTTAGCTTTTCTAAGAACCCGAATTATAGGCTCAATGTCCTTTATTTATGACTAGAAACCAAATATTATTGAGTACATCCCATGTTCCTCTTTTTGGGTCTGGCTTACCTCACTCAGGATAGTGTTTTCTATTTCCATCCATTTGCCTGCAAACTTCAAAAAGTCCTTGTTTTTTACTGCTGAGTAGTACTCTAATATGTATATATTCCATACTTTCTTCATCCATTCTTCAATTGCAGGGCATCTAGGTTGTTTCCAGGTTCTGGCTATTACAAACAATGCTGCTATGAACATAGTAGAGCATATACTTTTGTTGTATGATAAGGTCTCTCTTGGGTATATTCCCAAGAGTGGTATTGCTGGGTCTATGGGTAGGTTGATGCCAAATTTCCTGAGAAACCTCCACACTGCTTTCCAGAGTGGTTGCACAAGTTTGCATTCCCACCAGCAATGGATGAGTGTACCCCTTTCTCTACAACCTCCTCAACAAAAGCTATCATTGGTGTTTTTGATTTTAGCCATTCTGACAGGTGTAAGATGGTATCTTAAAGTTGTCTTGATTTGCATTTCCCTGATCGCTAAGGAAGTTGAGCATGACCTTAAGGGTCTTTTGGCCATTTGAACTTCTTCTGTTGAGAATTCTCTGTTCAGCTCAGTGCCCCATTTTATAATTGGGTTGATTAGCCTTTTACGGTCTAGTTTCTTGAGTTCTTTATATATTTTGGAGATCAGACCTTTGTCAGTTGCGGGGTTGGTGAAGATTTTCTCCCAGTCAGTGGGTTGCCTTTCTGTCTTAGCAACAGTGTCCTTTGCTTTACAGAAGCTTCTCAGTCTCAGGAGGTCCCATTTATTCAATGAGGCCCTTACTGTCTGTGCTGCTGGGGTTATACGTAGGAAGTGGTCTCCTGTGCCCACGTGTTGTAGAGTACTTCCCACTTTCTCTTCAATCAGGTTCAGTGTGTTTGGACTGATATTGAGGTCTTTCACCCACTTGGACTTGAGTTTTGTGCATGGTGATAGATATGGGTCTATTTTCATTCTTCTACAGATTGACATCCAGTTTTGCCAGCACAATTTGTTGAAGATGCTCTCTTTTTTCCATTGTATACTTTTAGCTCCTTTATCGAAAATCAGGTGTTCATATGTTTGTGGGTTAAAGTCAGGGTCTTCTATTCGATTCCATTGGTCGACTTCTCTGTTTTTATGCCAATACCAAGCTGTTTTCAATACTGTAGCTCTGTAATAGAGTTTGAAGTCAGGGATGGTAATGCCTCCAGACGTTCCTTTATTGTATAAGATTGTTTTGGCTATCCTGGGTTTTTTGTTTTTCCATATAAAGTTGATTATTGTCTTCTCCAGATCTGTGAAGAATTTTGATGGGATTTTGATGGGGATTGCATTGAATCTATAGATTGCTTTTGGTAGAATTGCCATTTTTACTATGTTGATCCTCCCAATCCAAGAGCAAGGGAGATCCTTCCATTTTCTGGTGTCCTCTTCTATTTCTTTCTTCAAAGACTTGAAGTTCTTGTCAAATAGATCTTTCACTTCCTTGGTCAGGGTTACCCCAAGATATTTTATGCTCTTTGTGGCTATCGTGAAAGGTGATGCTTCTGTGATTTCCCTCTCTGTTTCCTTATCCTTAGTGTATAGGAAGGCAACTGATTTTTTGGAGTTGATCTTGTATCCAGCCACGCTACTAAAGGTGTTTATCAGCTGTAGGAGTTCTTTGGTAGAATTTTTGGGGTCGCTTATGTATACTATCATGTCATCTGCAAATAACGAAAGCTTAACTTCTTCCTTTCCAATACGAATCCCCTTGATCCCCTTATGTTGTCTTATTGCTATTGCTAGAACTTCAAGCACTATATTGAAGAGGTATGGAGAGAGTGGACATCCTTGTCTTGTTCCTGATTTTAGTGGGATGGCTTTGAGTTTTTCTCCATTTAATTTAATGTTAGCTGTCGGTTTGCTGTAGATAGCTTTTATTATATTTAGGTATGACCCTTGTATCCCTATTCTCTCCAAGACCTTTATCATAAAGGGGTGTTGAATTTTGTCGAATGCTTTTTCCGCATCTAATGAAATGATCATATGGTTTTTTTCTTTCAGTCTATTTATATGGTGGATTACATTGATAGATTTGCGTATGTTGAACCAGCCCTGCATCTCTGGGATGAAGCCTACTTGATCATAATGGATAATTTTTCTGATGTGTTCTTGGATTCGGTTTGCCAGTATTTTATTGAGAATTTTTGCGTCGATATTCATGAGTGAGATAGGCCTGTAATTCTCTTTGTTGGTTGAGTCTTTGTTTGGTTTTGGTATCAGGGTAACTGTAGCTTCATAAAAGGAATTTGGCAATGACTCTTCTGTTTCTATATAGTGAAATACATTAAGGAGTATAGGTACTAGCTCTTCTTTGAAGTTCTGGTAGAATTCTGCATTGAAACCATCTGGTCATGGGCTTTTTTTGGAAGGGAGATTTTTGATAACAGTTCTTCGTAACTAACAGGTCTATTTAGATCATTCACCTGGTCTTGGCTTAACTTTGGTATATGGTACTTATCTAAAAAAATGTCCATTTCTTTTGCATTTTCCAGTTTTGTGGCATACAGGCTTTTGTATTAAGATCTAATGATTCTGTGAATTTTCTCTGTGTCTGTGTTATATCCCCCTTTTCATTTCTGATCTTATTTCTTTGCATGTTCTCTCTCTGTTGTTTAATTAGTTTGGATAGGGGTATGTGGATCTTGTTGATTTTCTCCAAGAACCAACTTTTTGTTTCATTGATTCTTTGGACTGTTTTCTGTGTTTCTATTTTGTTGATTTCTGCCCTCAGTTTGATTATTTCCAGTCTTCTACTCCTCCTGGGTACGTCTGCTTCTTCTTTTTTTTTTTCTAAAGCTTTCAGGTGTGCTGTTACGTCCCCAATGTATGCTTTCTCCGTTTTCTTTAAGTGGGCACTTAGTACTATGAACTTTCCTCTTAGCACTGCTTTCATAGTGTCCCATAGGTTTGAGTATGTTGTCTCTTTATTTTCATTAAATTCAAGAAAGACTTTAATTTCTTAATTTCTTTCTTGACTCAGGTGTTGTTCAGTAGTCGACTGTTCAGTTTCCATGAGTTTGTCGGCTTTCTGGGGGGTAGCATTGTTGTTGCCTTCTAACTTTAATCCGTGGTGATCTGATAAGACACAGGTGGACACTGATTTTTTTTTTAGTGATTTTTTTTTTGTATCTGTGGAAGTTTCCTTTGTTTCCAAGTATGTGGTCAATTTTCGAGAAGGTTCCATGAGCTGCAGAGAAGAAGGTATATTCTTTCCTATTTGGGTGGAGTGTTCTGTAGATGTCTGTTAAGTCCATTTGCTTCATTACCTCCAATAATTCTCTTAATTCTCTATTAGGTTTCTGTCTGATTGACCTGTTCATTGGAGAGAGAGGTGTATTGAAGTCTCCTACTCCTAGTGTGTGTGGTTTGATGTCCGCGTCGAGTTCTAGTAATATTTCCTTTACATAAGTGGGTGCTTTTATATTAGGCGTGTAGATATTCAAGATTGAGACATCATCCTGATGAATTGTTCCTGTTATGGAGTAAAAAGTGTCCATCTTGATATCTTCTGATTGATTTTAGTTTGAAGTCAGTTTTGTTAGAAATAAGTATGGCTACTCCTGCTTTTTTCTTAGGACCATTTGATTGAAAGACCTTTTCCCAACCCTTTACTCTGAGTAGGTGCCTGTCTTTGTGGCTGAGATGTGTTTCTTGCAAACAGCAGAATGTTGGATCCTGTTTTCGTATCCAATCTCTTAGCCTGTGCCTTTTTATAGGTGAATTGAGACCATTAATATTAAGTGATATTANGAAATAAGAAATCTCTAGAAATGACAGAGACATCTCGTTGCCTGGACAGCCACCCAAAATTCTTTTGTACCATTGGGGCATCCACCTTCAGCCTTCAGGTCCATAGTATTCAGCAGACATTTTCATCAAGCAGGAAGTTCCAAAGACAGTTCCATCACTATCTGCTGTGTCCTGCAGAATGTCTTGCAGACTCTTTCATGAGTCAGAAACCCTGAAAGACCATCTCACCTTTAGGCAGGTTCAGCAGTCCTCTTTCTGCGGGTTCTCTGTGTCCAGTTTATGCAACAGTTCAGGCAAGAGCAGTTTCTTGCCCAAATGACTATCCAACTCCATAAGGATCCTCTTCGATGCCCATCTTCCTCTTGAAGTAGCTGGTGCTGCCAGGAGCAGATATGTCTCCTGCACGTGTCCACCTGCATCGCCTGCCGCCAGCTGCGTTGCCCACCTTGCGTCGGTCTGTCCGCCGCCGTCTTGTGTCAGTCCGTCCATCACCCACCAGGGAAGATCTTAACCTGCAGCTGTGTCGGGTGGGAGAATCATGGTGAATGCTTGACTCAGCTTCTTTCTCCCAGCATTCTGTTCTGTCTACTCCGCCTACCTAATTTTCTGTCTTATCAGGCCAAGCAGTTTCTTTATTAATTAACCAATGAAAGCAACAGGTAGACAAATGACCCATCTCCATCAAGCTCAGTTCCCCATTTTTTAATTGGGTTAATTAGCATTTTAACGTTTAGTTTCTTGAGTTCTTTATATATTTTGGAGATCAGACCTTTGTCTGTTGCTGGGTTGGTGAAGCTCTCTCCCAATCAGTGGGTTGCCTTTTTGTCTTAGTGACAGTCTCCTTTAGCAAGACCATTTTAAAATAGCAGCTTGAGAGTTAGCTAAAGGCTCTACGACTCAGAAGGGCTCAGTTCTTCCTTCCTGTGATCTCAAGTTGAGGATTTGGACCTAAGGGGTGGGGTCATACTTTACAATGTCATTGTTATCTGTCAGAAGTAACTTAATCGTTGCAAAAGGAAAATATCTTATTAGCGGGAGATATGAGCATACAAAGACAAGAATTCCAAGGATGGAAGACATCTAGCAAAAAAAAAAAAACCCACATAAAACATTCGAAAAAGCAGAACTTCAGCTCACGATTACCATAGTTTTAAGCCTCACACTGTCCTTCTGTCTGTTCACTTACTAACATTCGGGGAGAGAGTTTCTATGTGGCTGTCATAATTTAGGCTTGAGCAAATGCTTTTGGGGGATGTCAATAGAGCCCATTTTCATCCAGCCGCTCACTTATTGAATTTGCCATCCGTGTTTAGAGAACTCATTGATGGCATAGAGCAAGTTTTTGTTAATCAAATATACATGTCTTCCTGTATGTCTTGTTCATTTTGTAAATGGTCCAGGGTTTTTTTAGCTAAGAGATGCTATGACCAAGTGTGAAATCATTGTTTTGCAGAATATGGTTCCAGCCTGAAAGATGACGTGGTTGGGGACACCTCAGGGTACTACCAGAGGATGTTGGTGGTCCTCCTTCAGGTACTGGTAGAGACTTAACAGAGTTGACTAAGGGGCGGGTTAGAATGACATCCCGTATTAAATTAAGGCCACTTAAAAATCTTTCAAAAATTCCTGAATTGTGCAGATTCCCACTTTGATGCTCACCTGCTGCCTGTGCCTGTTTGCGCTGTAGAATATCTGATTCAGACTGCAAAGAGCCAACTCATTCATTCGTTTCAGGCAGCTGTATGCAGCCTGTTCACTCATAGACTTTAGAATCAGCAAGGTTGTGCTGGTTTGGACCCTGCTGTGTGGCAGTGCAGCATGCACTGTATGGGTGATATGATCTCGGCACTGTAGGGTTGATATGATCTCAGCACTGTAGGGGTGATATGATCTTAGCACTGTAGGGTGATATGATCTCAGCACTGTTGTGTTGATATGATCTTAGCACTGTAGGGTTGATACGATCTCAGCACTGTAGGGTTGATACGATCTCAGCACTGTAGGGTTGATATGATCTTGGCACTGTAGGGTTGATGGTATGATATTAACACTGTAGGGTTGATGATATGATCTTAGCACTGTAGGGTTGAGGATATGATCTTAGCACTGTAGGGTTGATATGATCCTAGCACTGTAGGGGTGATGATATGATCTCAGCACTATAGGGTTGAGGATATGATCTTAGCACTGTAGGGTTGATATGATCCTAGTACTGTAGGGGTGATGATATGATCTCAGCACTGTAGGGTTTATATGAACTCAGCACTGTAGGGTTGATATAATCTCAGCACTGTAGGGGTGATATGATCTTGGCACTGTAGGGTGATATGATCTTAGCACTGTATTGTTGATATGATCTCAGCACTGTAGGGTTAATGATATGATCTTAGCACTGTAGGGTTTATATGTTCTTATCACTGTAGGGTTGATGATATAATCTTACCACTGTAGGGTTGATGATATGATCTTAGCACTGTAGGGGTGATGATATGATCTTAGCACTGTATGGTTGATATGATCTCAGCACTGTAGGGTTGATATGATTTCAGCACTGTAGTGTTGATATGATTTTAGCACTGTATGGTGATATGATCTCAGCACTGTATGATTGATATGATCTTAGCCTAAGCCTAGTTTTCTGGGGAAAGGGGGTCCCTTGGCACAGGCATCAGGTGCATCTTTCCATCAGAATTAAGTTGCTCTGTCGTCCAGTGTGTGATGTTCTTTCTTACAGGCAAATAGAGACCCCGATACTACGATTAATGATACTCAAGTTGAACTGGATGCTCAGGTAAGTAAGGTGTATTTTATGACAACTTTGTTTAGAAATAAAAGGAAGTTATAATAATGAAAAATCACAACGTGTATTTTAAGAACCTTAACAAATATATTTAGCAGCTCCCTACAAAACATATGACCCAAAAAGGTGTATTTTTCTTACTCTGATCTGGCCAACAAAATAATTGTATCTAAAGCTGAAATAAAATTATATTGCAAATTACAGCTAGACATGTTCTTTATCATCATTCACAAAATAGAGAGTTTTATTTTAAAAAATCCCTGTTTTACTGTTCCATTGCCATGATGGAAGAGGTTTTTTAAGTAGGATAAAATAAGGAAGAACAAATAAGGTGTTTATGGTACAACTGGCATTTTATTACAAAAGAATTGACGTGTTAGTTTATTTCAGCATTAAGAAATTCTGTTTCCCTTGACAGCATTGTAAACAGAATGACTGTACTTTAGACAACTACTTTTTTTTTTATCAACCCCCAAATGTAAAATTTCACTTCAGGGACTTCTGAATACAAGTGCAGTCTCAGTGTGGCTTATAAGACACTCCCATGTAAGGAAGAAGGGTTAGGAAATGTGAAACATGAGCGCTGTAACCGGGCGATTGGTCCTATAGTACTTGTGTTCCTAGACTCTCCTGCTGTAGGAGTCTCTGGTCTGCTTCGTTATGGTGCCATTGAAAAGGAGAGATCTGGTTGACCACTCCATGCAGTTGCCAGCAATATGTCATCTGGCTTTGCTAAAGAGGGAAAGGTTATATTTTGAGTGGTTGATTTCTTAACAGCTTCAATCATTGTGATCCGCCCTCACTGGAGAAGAAAGGAAGTGTTAGCTGAGGGCGTACTGTCTGGTATTTCACTGGAGAAGACAGGACGCATTTGCTG
Organism: Alexandromys fortis; assembly: GCF_014885135.2. NCBI lineage: Eukaryota > Metazoa > Chordata > Mammalia > Rodentia > Cricetidae > Alexandromys > Alexandromys fortis. The sequence goes on from NW_026068183.1 coordinate 1,095,802, forward strand.
AGGGCGTACTGTCCAGTATTTTACTCATGCCCGTCCTGCCTGGGAAATATCAGCTGTGCTGTGTTCCTTTTTAAGCCCTGCAAACTTAGGGGTTCATCGTCCTCAGGATAAAGTCCAGGCCTATGAATGTTTTTCCTTAAACCTTGTAATCCTTGTCTTCAGCCTCCCACCCCATCTTAGTTCTCTTTCCTTCTCCTGTTTCTACCCCATCTTTTCTGAGGTCAGTACCCCTTCAGATGCTTCCAATGTGGCCCTTCCTGACTTTAAAGGCATGAGTTAAGTGGCCCTCATGAAGAACTGAAGTACCCCAGGCTTCCTGTCCCTGTCTTCCTACCACAGCCTGCCTATCAAGGGCCCCGTGTCAGTTCCGTGCCGGCCTCGGCTCCAACAATAGCTCTGGCATTCAGTCAGTCACTGGTGTGTAAGGGTCACACTCTGTCCAGGAGGCCTTTCCCAAGTGTGACCAAAGAAACAAGCACAGGTCCTCAGAGTAACATTGGAGCTCCAATTCCCAGCCTGACTCTGTGACCCCAGCACCCTCTCTCTTCCCCCAAACAAGCCTCATGGTCAATGTCAGCTCCCTGTTCTGGTTTCTTATCTAATGAAGCATTTATTAACTGTATGTTAAAAGCTCAGATCCAACAACTCCACCTTCTCGTAGAGGAAGGGCAAGAACAGACATCGATCGAGTCATCGATCCCCCAGCTAGGGGCTTCGCCCCGTTTCTGATGGNTTTGTGGGAGCCTAGGCAGTTTGGATGCTCACCTTACTAGACCTGGATGGAGGTGGGTGGTCCTTGGACTTCCCACGGGGCAGGGAACCTTGATTGCTCTTTGGGCTGACGAGGGAGGGGGACTTGATTGGGGAAGGGGGAGGGAAAGGGGAGGCAGCATTGGGGAAGAGACAGAAATCTTTAATTAATAAAGAAATAAATAAAGTAAAAAAAACAAAACAAAACAAAACAAAAAAAACCAAAATGCCCTCAGTCTGTTTCCTGGCTCCTGCCGAGGGCCAAGGTCCCTCTCACTACTCAGAAGGGTCTTCAGGAACAGGACCCAGCTCCTCCTTTGCCAGGGCCCTCGCCAACCAAAGGCCTACCTCTTTGATTTAATTGTAGTGGGGCGATCTGCTCTGGGTGTTGTGCGCTGGTCCCTGCTGCCTGCGCAGGTCCCCACCGGTCCCTGCCATCTGCCGCTGCCTGCACCTTCTGCCAATGCAAAGTATTTCTCTCTATAGTAGTAGAGGTATTTTTGTTTTATAGTTCTCTTTAAAGCACAATAATTTAAACTTAAAACCTAACTTTAGCTCCTCTTCAAATCTTTCAAAGTCCTTCAGAACATGGCATTTAAAATGTTTTAAGACCTTAGAACTTTTTGTGACATTGAGACACATCTACCCCTGGCAGCACCAGTCTATTTCAAGAAGAAGATGGGCATTGAAGCGACTCCTCATGGAGTTTGTTACCCGTTTGGACAAGAAACTGCTCTTCCCTGGACTGCTTGATGCTATGCTGTATGAACAGGACATGCAGTATCCACAGAGAAATGACTGCTGAGTTGCCTAAAGGTAAGACGATCCTTAGGGTTCCTGCTTCATGAAAGAGTCTGACAGACATTCTGCAGGACACAGAAGTAAGTGACTGACAAACTGCCAATATAGGTAAAACTGTTCTTAAAATTTCCTGCTTTATGAAAAAGTCTGCTGGAAATTATGGGTCTGTGTCTTATTTGGCTCTTTTAGCAAAGGACGCTCAGGAGACAACTGTGGGAGTGGATAAGAAGTAAAGGCGCAGGTCATTTCATCTTCTTGTATAGTTAAACTGAAAAATACTGTCTAAAATTTTAGCCTGCTGGAGTTCTATACTTCCATTTTATCTTTAGGCTTTGGAAAGGTTACAGATGAGATATTTTAACTTTTAAAATAGAAAGGCAGAAGCTGTCTCCGTTGAAACATTTACTCTGACACTGACAGGAATGACTTGTCCTGAGTGGGTTCTCAATCAGTAGACAAAGTAAGCAGCTCAGGGATCCCACCTGCACAGCGGAAGGACAGGAATCACCCAGACAGGAGGCTGACTTTGCTGAGTGTCTATGCCTTTCTGTAATTATAGTTTTGGAGTAAATGCGACATTAGGACCTTGAGAAAAGGCCTTTTAACAGAATACATCTCAAACACTGTGAACAACTCAGATTTTCCCATAAGATGAACTTAGGTTTTTCAAAGTAGCAGAAATAGAAACTATGTTATATTAAACAGAAAACCTAAATTTAGCCACATTACTGCTTATATGTTCTGACGTAGCAGGGTAGGTATGACATCTATAAGCACAGAAAGGGAAACCAGTTAAAACTATTTTTCAGAAGCTGAAAGTGAGTTCCTGCAAGAGACCCCATTGTCAGCCATCTTTCTGTTCTGCTACCCTAGATGATCTGTTTAAGCAATAAGGGTTGATTTTGAATCATGCCCACAAATAACTGGCCCTAAGATTTTGGGCCTATACTCAGGCAGGAGGCCAGTGAAGAGAAGAGACAGCCCTTGTCCCATCATCTCCTTTAAAGACATCCCCCAGGAACCTAAAAGCTTTTTAAGGGTTTGGTTAGCAGCCCTTAGTGCTTGCTATCTGGTGACCAAACTTTAACATTTGGGCTTTTAGGAGGACAGCATTGAAGATTTTAACTCTTAACGGTATGTTTGATGAACATAGAAAAGTAAACTTTAGTTTTCTTTGTGCTAAATGAAAAGTAAAATAGAATTGGATAGAATTAGATTGCCGCTGGAAAGAAAATTAGTGTAGAATTTGTTAACTCTGTAGTAATAGACAATGTATTCAAAGAAATTCATGTTTTTTTTTTTGGGTATTTCTGTAATTATGCAGTTTGGGTAACATCCAGGGAAATAGCTTTTCTTTTTTATCTCATTGACATTTTTTTGCCATTAAAAACAAATCTTCCAACAGGGAGCTGGGACCAGTGAAAAAGTATTGACAGAGATTATTGCTTCAAGGACACCTGACGAGCTACGGGCCATCAAACAGGTTTATGAGGAAGGTAAGCAGCTGGAGGTCACCACCTTCCCGTCCTCATGTTGCTGTGACCCCTTGTAGTTCTCATTGTCCACTGAATGAACTATGAGTCAGTCAGGCTGTTCTTCTTCAATCAAAACAGACGGCAGGAACAAACTTGACCTGTAAGGGAGATGCAGTTTGTTTTTGCCTGAGACTTGCAGACACTATAGCAATAGACTGGCCTTCTATGTTAAGTTTCTTCAAACAAACTCAACTTTATGCTAGATGTTAAGAGCTATGTAGAAGACATTTTGGGGAGCGGGAAGAAAGACTGAAACCCTTTTCCATACTGGAGTTGTTAAGACATTGATAAAAGTATGCTGTTCATCTGCTGGGAGTGCTTGACTAAAGTATCCTGTATTTTTGGATGTTATTTTTCGTGTGACCTATTTTTTTCATCTGTGAAAACAAAGTCTGTATTTTAGTCTAGTTCATATGTCAATTCTTTCAATGTATTCAAGTCCATGAAATAAAAATGAAGAGAGTCTGTTCTTGTCCAGTTTGTATGTCGTTGGACTCAACCTGGAATGTTGGCCAGTGGTCATGGCTCTCTGTGGGCAAAGCTTATAGAATTTAGATGTGATGTTGTTAACCCACCAGGTAAGAACCGTGAAATCTACAGCTACTAAACCATTACCTGAGCCTCTCTTTCCAGCATGTCTTTGTAGCCAATATGGTCGCTCCCACTACGGCTGAGGTGACACACATATCTCAAAGTGGCAGTTTATCTGCTGTCATCTTCAGAGCTCTCTGACTAGGGGTGCTGATGCTGAGGACTGAGCATCTCTGATGCCGTAATTGTGCTGGCTGCATCCTGCTCAGTGTGTTTCTGGGCATAGCTGTGTGTCCACTGCTGCCCCGAGGACATAAAAGGCATACACAGCACAGTTCTTGTCCTTGGTGAGGTTAGAGTCAGTAGCTAAAGGATGATGAAATTTAGAAAGTCACATATATTGGATCGATAGCTCTGTAGTGAGGCAGTGAGG
>NW_026068183.1:1107277-1108905 GCF_014885135.2 Alexandromys fortis
AGCAGATGTGACCATTTAGGATACTGAAAGTGAGAATTTGCACGTGTGAATACTACCTCATGGGGCAGACTTTAATATCCCTCGACAGAACCCAGGCTTTCCTTCCTTCACCATGGCCAGGACCAGCAGAGAGCAAGCCACACTGCCCATGTCCTCCTGACTGTTCTCACCAGTGACCCAGCCTTGTGCAGTCTGCTTCTCTCAGGTCTGGGGAGCCACACACCCCCTCAACCTGTTAGCAAAGGCAGCGAGACTGGCTTCAGAGGTGGGACCTGTGATGTCTCGGTGGGGCAGAAGTGGAGACAGAGGGCTTTGGAGGTTTTCTCTACTGATACTTGGCACTGAGGCAGGTCTGTTATCTTGGGAATCTGAAAAGCCACAGTGAGTCATTCACCTGGGAACTGAACTCACGGGCAATATTTCACTTTTTTTAAATTATTACTTGAAACACGTTACATCAATTTTACATTTTGAAAAATGTTTTCTATAATTTATTTATTTATGCGCATTGGGGTTTTGCCTGTGTGTCTGTCTGTGTGGGGATGTCAGATCCCCAGGAACTGGAGTTACAGACAGTTGTGAGCCGCCATGTGGTTGCTGGGAATTGAACTCAGGACCTTTAGGAAGACCAGGCAATGCTCATAACCACTGAGCCATCTCTCCAGCCCCCAGTCTCACCTTTTAAAAATGTGTTAAACTGATTTAATATTTTAAGAATGTTAAAACTGATGTCTGTCATCTTTCTTGCCCAGTTCTTGCTCTGGGCAGAGGATTGGACTCTTAGAGAAAGGAGAGAGGAGGAAACGGGAATTGTGTTTATTGAGCACAATGATGCATGGAGGGGTCTTATATTTTAGTTCTCTGTTGGTGGTAAAATAACAAATAGGTGTAGATCACTATAATCACATGCTTGTACCACCAACATCAAGAGGCAAGTTACTGTCCTGTCTTGTCTTTATTTGGAGTGTCCTTGAGGAAGAAGGCCATCTCCAGGCAAATTACATTCCTTTGGTTTAACAAGGTTAAGTCTGTTAAAACAGTAACTAAAATCCAGGTGGTGGTGACACAAGCCTTTAATCCCAGCACTCGGGAGGCAGAGGCAGGTGGATCTCTGTGAGTTCGAGGACAGCTTGGTCTACAAGAGCTAGTTACAGGACAGTCTTCAAAGCTAAAGAAACGTTGTCTGAAAAACCAAACAAAAAACACAAAACAAACACACACACAACCCAGTAACTAAAAGGTATGACCTTGTAAAGGTTGGTACACCTCAGGTGACCTTAGATTTCATAACGTTCATGATAAGTTTTGTAATTTGTAAATCTATTTAAATAAATTTATTAAATTTATTTAACTTGTGCATGATCTTTCTATTTCTACTTTTTTATGTCAAAAGTAAATAAGGGTACTCGGGTGGTTTCAAGAGTATAAGTGCCCATAGATCCCAACCAATGTGCTTTCCTGTAATGTTAAGCGTTTCACCATGAACTGTGTGGCTGTGTACCGAGGTGTTCTATAGCTAACTCTGCTTACATCACTGATGTAAACAGGAATTATGGAGTTTGCTTTTTGTCACGTGCTATAGACATGACAGCAACTATAGGATGAGCAAAACAAAACCAAGAAACTCT
>NW_026068183.1:1110776-1111405 GCF_014885135.2 Alexandromys fortis
TCTGTTCAGCTCAGTGCCCCATTTTATAATTGGGTTGATTAGCCTTTTACGGTCTAGTTTCTTGAGTTCTTTATATATTTTGGAGATCAGACCTTTGTCAGTTGCGGGGTTGGTGAAGATTTTCTCCCAGTCAGTGGGTTGCCTTTCTGTCTTAGCAACAGTGTCATTTGCTGTACAGAAGCTTCTCAGTCTCAGGAGGTCCCATTTATTCAATGAGGCCCTTACTGTCTGTGCTGCTGGGGTTATATGGAGGAAGTGGTCTCCTGTGCCCACGTGTTGTAGAGTACTTCCCACTTTCTCTTCTATCAGGTTCAGTGTGTTCGGACTGATATTGATGTGTTTAATCCACTTGGACTGGAGTTTTGTGCATGGTGATAGATATGGATCTATTTTTATTCTTCTACAGATTGACATTTAGTTTTGCCAGCAAAAATTGTTGGAGTTGCTCTCTTTTTTCCATTGTATACTTTTAGCTCCTTTATTGAAAATCAGGTGTTCATAGGTTTGTGGGTTAAAGTTAGGGTCTTCTATTCGATTCCATTGGTCGACTTCTCTGTTTTTATGCCAATACCAAGCTGTTTTCAATACTGTAGCTCTGTAATAGAGTTTGAAGTCAGGGATGGTAATGC
>NW_026068183.1:1123788-1130229 GCF_014885135.2 Alexandromys fortis
GAGGTAGGGATGCAGGAGGACACAGTGCTGGGATGGAGGTAGGGATGCAGGAGGACACAGCACTGGGATGAAGGTAGGGATGCAGGGGGACACAACACTGGGATGGAGGTAGGGATGCAGGGGGACACAGTGCTAGGGTGGAGGTAGGGATGCAGGAGGATGCAGTGCTGGAGTGGAGGTAGGGATGCAGAAGCACACAGCGTTGGGGTGGAGGTAGGAATGCAGAAGCGCACAGCATTGGGGTGGAGGTAGGGATGCAGGAGGACACAGCTTTGGGATGGAAGAATGGATGCAGAAGGGCACAGTGTTGGGATGGAGGTAGGGATGCAGGAGGGCACAGTGCTAGGGTGGTGGTAGGGTTGTAAGAGGGCACAAACAGGTCAGCCATGATAGGCCAGCCCCTTCTACCTGCCAGAGGCTGACTTGGTCATGCATCAGACTTCTTTATGAACCTCACAAGTAGCTGCTAATGTGACATGAAGCTTGGGATACATTTCCTGGGAGTGAGGGCCACGGAAGAAGTGTCTGGCCTGTCTGTACCTCCATCCTAGTTACGGGCTCGGCATCTGCTGGTGAGGAGTGGCTCAGTCTGAAAGACGAGGATGGAAAAGCAGCCTTCTCAGTGTGCATCCTCCAATTGCCTTCATCATGGTATCTCTTCACAGCAACAGGAAAGTAAGACAGGGAGAAGGAAGGAGGGAGGAGGGTATATGTTTCTAGTGATTTCACTAAGGTATCAATTTTTTGGTCCCCATTCTGCACCTGTGATTCCAAAGCTTTAATTTTTTCCTTCAAAGATAACATGTACTCCTTAAACTTTTCTTGTATATCATGTAGATTCCCATCTTGGAGGTACATTCTGTCTGTTACCTTATCAAAACTTTGTGATAACGTCTGAACGTCAAATTCAACAGTTACCCGAACCCTTTCAGGTAACTTTCTAGTACCCTTGGATATGGAGTCAATTTTGTCTATCATAGTATCCACTTGTTCAGATAACCTCTGATTTTCAAAAATTTTAATCCTGTCAATTAGTTGTTCATTATTAGTTCGTAAAGATTCTATCGTTCTAAGAGTGCCATATTCTTCCTTAATGATAGAATATGGAAAAGAAAGCTGAAACCTAGTAACAAGCAAATTAAGGTATCCCGATGATCATATAAACCTTGTATGATGCAATCCATTGTATTAGTAAACAAAGCAGTAAAATTTGCATTAGAAATGAAAACTGCCATATTACCTATTATCCAGCAGGTGGCGGTGTTGCCAAGTTGCGACGAAAACGGGGTCCTGTTTCAGTGTCTGCCTTAGTAGATGTTAAAAACTGGAAAATGCGGGTTTCTCAACAAAGTAAATGTAATTAAATCAATTCCATAGACGGAACCAGAAACCCAGAATCCAGGGGTAGAGAAGAGCGACCTAGAAGCTGCTTATGCCTCCACGTGACAGAGTTGCCCCAAGTTGCTTTCGGCAACTGCTTGTGCTCTGGTTCGCGCCACTCAAGCGCAGCGCTTGCAAGGGAGATTTAAAAACGACTCAGAAAAGAGCAAACCACGCGGGCAGAGACTACGCGGGCCTGTGGAGTTTAAATCCACGTGGGGAGGCAAACGATAGGGTGCGTGGGGACTTGAAGTCAATCTGAGGTGTCTAAAGGGAAAATATAAAAAAACTGCAGCAAGAAAAGCCACTGCGTGATAATTTATGTTAAACTTCTGGCTCCACGCTCAAGGCAAAGGCCTCAAGGCACAGGCCGTGGCTCAGGGAGGGAGGGCTCGCGACAAGCCAAACTGGCAGCAGGCAGCCGAGCAGCGGTGGGGGGGGGGGGGGGGGAGGGGGGTAGGGGGGAGGAGAGGGCCTAAAACCAAACGTTGGGCGCCAGATGAAGGCAAAGGCGTAAGTCACAAACAATCCCACACCAGTTTGGAATTATAATTAGTAGAGTGGTTATTTATTTAAAGGAGAAAAAACTTACAGATCACTGTCCCAGACAACAGCCCTCTGCACAATCAGTAAGGGAGTCTAGTCGCCGAGAGTGGAGCAGGAAGTAAGAGAGAGCGAGGGGGGACGTGGCCGCATTTTTAAAGGGAGAGTGACCACGCCCCAATGGGCTGGTATCTCAGCGACTATTGGCTGGAGGAGCGAAGGACCTCCCACAACAGGCATGCTCAGCTTCATGTGAGTTCTAAGGATCCAAACTCAGAATAGGATAGCAAGTGCTCTACCCACTGACCCGTTTCTCCAATAAGAAGTATATCAGTGTAACCTCAGGTCAAAGATTTACTCTTTTTATTTTTATGCAGATAAGGCAATAGCCCAACTCTTTGATTCATTTCTGAAGAGTTTTCTATATAAAAATTTTTTTAAAAGATATATTTATTTATTATGTACACAGTGTTCAGCCTCCATGTATGCCAGTAGGCCAGAAGAGGGCACTAGACCTCATTACAGATGGTTGTGAGCCACCATGTGGTTGCTGGGAATTGAACTCAGGACCTTTGGAAGAGCAGGCAATGCTCTTAAACTCTGAGCCATCTCTCCAGCCCCTTAATAACACAATTCTTTATTGAGTCTTTGGGAATTTCACATGTACCCCAATCTTGCTCACCTCCCAGAATCTCAATACCCACCTCTCAGCCCTTCAGCGCCCCAAGAAACCCTCCCAAATTAACTAACTTAATACAAACAAACAAAAAACCCACCTCTCTCCTGTCTTTCCTGCCTCTCCAACCCCTCTTCATTCCTCCTAGTGGTACTGGGAGCTGCGGTGTGTCATGCAGTAAACCCTTTTTCATTCAGCACTGCCCAGAAATGTTCATTGAAATGAGTCACTGGTCTGGTTCAAGGCCTCTGGCCTTTGGCACACCATCATCACTGGACCCTCACAACTGTCAGTAACTCCAGTTCCAGGACTTCCAGTAACTCCTTCTTCTGACCTCCAGAAGTTCCTATATGTTCATGTATACAGTCAGGCACACAGTCATGAAATAAAATATTTTTTAAATCTACACCTTAGGGAACTCAGTACAATTACTGAAAAGGAAAAAGTTCAGGGTGCAGTGATCAGGAAATGATGTCAGTTTCCAAGTCTCACCACCTCTTCATTATATCACCCTTGTAGTCATAACCAAGCCATGCTCTTCTAGGCCAGGCTCAGTAATAAACATGTTATTTTTTTGCAGATGACGCATGGTTCCAATTCTAGTTAAGGAACAGGATTAGGAGGTTGTGTCAGATGATGCATACTCCGGTATTATCTAAAGTTATTGCATGTTCTGTGCTCTGTAAATAAAGACAGAAAGCTTCTGATTAGTAAGCTGTGTGCCGTGTCTTTTTAGTTACTTTCTTAGAAATAGTTAACCTTGCATCTTAAGATGCAGAATAAGGAAAAATGGCAACATAAAGCAGTGGCTGACATTGAATGACGTTCATTTCTTAGGCATCTTCAGTTAGAGGTGTCGCTTGGCACTAAAATTAATGGGAGACTGTTGCGGGAGGTCCTTCCGCCCCTCCAACCAATAGCTGCTGTGATACCAGCCCATTGGGGCATGGTCTCTCTCCCTTTAAAAAAGCGGCTATTTCCTCTGCTCGCTCTCTTCACTTCCTGCTCTGCCGGAGACTAGACTCCCTTCCTGGTTGTGCAGATGGCTGTTGTCTGGGACGGTGATCTGTAAGTTTTCCCCTTTAAATAAATAACACCCTATTAATCATAACTCCAAACTGGTGTGGCCTTGTTCGTGACTTACGCCTTCAGGAGACTAGTAACAGCTTCCCCACCAGGACAGTGTTTTACTGTGTATCTCTGACTGGCCTGGAACTTATTATGTAGACCAGATTTTAGTGTTAGGAATTGAACCTACAGCCTTGTCATACCAGGTAATATATTAATATATGTAATAACACACACACAACTGAGCTCTTTCCTAGTCTTTCAAAATTAATGATTTATAGGGGCTGGAGAGGTGGCCTAGTAGTTGAGTGTTTCTTGTTCATACTGGGACCCAGGTCAGTCCCCAGTACCTACTTGGGGGACTCAAAACTATTCATAACTCTGGGAACAGGGCATCCAGTACCTCTTCTGGTTTCTTTGAGTACCACACACCTGTGCAGTGCACATACATAAGTTTGAGCAGAATATGCCTACACTTAAATAACTTCAAAAAAGTAATATATGGACATTTGAAAGCAAGCAAAATGACAGTACTCATTTAGCTATTCCCTCAGTTTAAGATCTATTCTTTGATGTTTATGATTTATATGTAAATATTTTATTGTTTGGTCCCATAAAGATAATAATTTTTAAATGTCTGGCTGTGAAAAGGCTCTGAACTAATCTTACTGGTTCTGCATGCTTTCCTCTGCTTCCTCCTGTCATTAGGAGTGGCTTTGCCATGACCCCAGGAGCAGTCAGAAACCACTGCTCCCCTAAATAACATACCCTAGCTGCCATACACCCTTGGCTCATTTATTTTTGTCAGCTGAGTGCATGGAAGACACCTTTTCCCTGGTGCACCTCTTTGGCTTCCCTAGCAACCCAGCTGATCCTGCTTCTGCTCTGAAGGGGCCCTGCTTAAACTATGTTTTAGGGAATTTGGGTGTTGTCAATCTATCTGGCTGCTTCCTACTGAGGGGGACATTGCATTCTTATGGGTTTTTACTGCAATTTACTGCCATTTTCCAGCCATACTCGGACTCAGGTCGCAGCAACAGGGGAGAGGCGGAGACTCCACTTCCCCACTGAGCTGTAAGGTGGAGGCCTGGCTGAGCAGCCGGCCTGACCCTGGTTCCAGTGGTTGCTGGACACAATTGTGTCCCAGGCTGGGACAGACATTCAGGCCAACAGATCTTATCTCTTCTATGCCCTGAGGCAGGTCCTGTGTGTTTGCAGCTTCTCAGCCCTCAGAGCTGCTTGGCCTTGGAGCCACCTGGAGCTCCTTGGTCTTGGAGCAGCAGCTGCTCACACTCCAGTGCAAAATCAGGAGGTCTCGGTAATTCAAACCACATGAATATACCTCCCTTCCATAGCATACCAGATTCAGTGGCAAAATCCAGATCTCTACCAGGCTTATACCAGGATGACACATTAAGATTGCCAGAGACGGCAAACCAAGAAGCAATTGTGTCACATTTAGTCAAAAACCTCTCCAAAGCACTCCATAACAGCTCGTTAAGAGCCAGAAAAATCAGGTGTGATGTTGAAGCGCCCATTCTAAAATCCCATTCTTCCTTTTAGTTTCACTTTAAACCGTCCACTTTGGTTGTGGCCCTCACTTTGATCTGTCTGCTATAGTCGCAGCTCTTATTACCCCCACTCTCCCTTCTTACCGGTGAGAGCAAAAAACCCGCTTTTTTCACGGATCCCCAATCTTTACCTTGAGGATTTCCCGGTGCACCCCCTGACTGCAGCAAGTTATGGGCTCCACAGAGAGAGGTTTGGAGGTTCCCCGTACGAGGCCACAAACTTGTCGCGTTCCACCTCGTCCAGCAAGGATGATGACGCGACACACCGGAGCTCTTCTCACTGCAGTTTATTCCAGGACTTTATTCACTTTCTCTCTTTCCTCTCTTTCCTTCCTCTCTCCTTTTTCTCTCTCCTCTCTCTCCCTGGGCAAACCTCTCCCAGCCCTTAAGTAGGCATGGGCTGCCAATCCCTGATTGCCAGGTGGGCACTTCCTATAGGTTCACACATATGCAAGCAGCTGATAATCATTGTGTAATCAGGCCCCAGCCAATATTAGGAGCTGATTATCAGGTGTGGCTCCATGCTGCTCTCTACACACCACCACTGCCGGGCTACAGATTTTTTTAAATTTACTATGTAGCCCTGTCTGCCTGGAATTCACAATGTAGACCAGGCTCTTCAAACTCCTAGAGATCTGTCTGCCTCTGCCTCCCAAGTGCTGGGATTAAAAATATGACCTACCAGCTAGATGGTGGTGGCACACACCTTTAATCCCAGCATTTAGGAAGCAGAGGCAGGTGGATCTCCAAATTTGAGGCCAGCTTGCACTACAGAGTAAATTCCGGACCAGAGAAGGCTACACAGAGAAATCCTGTCTTGAAAAACCAAATAAATAAATGTGACCTACCACATCCAACTCTTTTTAATTACATTAAGCTTTTAATTTTGCACGTGTATATATGTATGTAGGCATGCACATGTCATTGCATGCATGTGGAAGTCAGAGGACAACTTGCCAGCGGCAGTTCTTCTACCTTCAGGATCTTAGGAGTCAAACCCAGGTCATCAGCTTTGAGGGCAATTTCTCATGCTGACCCAGTTTGGTGACCCTTAAAATATTCTTACTGGAAATATATATGGAATGATCATTTTAGAATTAATGTTAGAATTTTACAAATACTATTAAACAAGCCTGGAGAGGTGGCTCATCAGTTAAAGGACTTACTGCTCCTGCAATGGATATGAGTTTGCCTCCAAGCATC
>NW_026068184.1:0-8858 GCF_014885135.2 Alexandromys fortis
GGATTCTTCCCCATACTTGTGGGCTGTGGACTCATGCTGGCCACAGAAGGGAGTTCCTCAGCAGACTCTCCAGTCCTACCTCACCTTCTGAGGTGACAGTAGCTGTGGAATCAGATCAAGAACATGGCGGCCTCAGCTGGGGAGGGCATTAGGGAGCTGGGCCAATCAGGGAGTATGCTGGGACTCACTTCCCTTCTCTGTCCAGCAGAGAGGAAGAAGGATGGGGCTGAATGGACTGAATTGTAGCCCTGCTCTTCTGAGTCTTGACTTTGTCTTGTCGCTGACTACAGCCAGGCACCAAGTGCCATCTAGTGACTCCACTTCTCCACTCGCACAGATGGCCTGCTGAGAAGACCCAGAAGAGTGGAGCAGGCCAGCTCCAAGGAGGAAGGCAGGGGAGCACACATCATGTGAGTGGACAGAACAGATCACCTCAAGAAAATATACTTTAAGAGGGCTTGCTTTCCTTAAGGAAGCAATTCCCTTTTTTTTTATTTTTTAATTTTATTTAGAAAGGCTAACCATATTCACTTGTCAATTTTTCTTCAGCTTTAAGGAAAATAGTTTTAAAAACATAAAGTTGTAAATACACTCAAGAGAAACTGCTATTAAACAGTTCTGAACAGGCAGAAAATGTACTTTTCTTTTACAGAAAATGTTCAATCTGTAATAGCAGCATAATTTATATATAGAAAAAAAGCTGGCTTTGAAAATCCAGACTTTTGTATATATAAAACACATCCTTCTCCTACCGAGAGCAGCTCTGTGCACTCTAGAAAGCTTCTCCCCAGTACGGGACTCCACAGTAGGCAGCTCCCTCTGGTCCCCATCAGCAGTGGGCTCTCAGCCCAGCCTCCAGTCCAGTACCAGGGCAGAAAGGGCATTCAGGTCTTTCATGTATGGATGAGCTACCAGAATCTGGTCGATCTTCAGTTTCTGCTCAGAGTCAGGGAAGATCTTCAGCAGGGCCGCCCTCAGCTCGCTGGTCTCCGCAGAAGATCTCTGTGCTGGCATGATAGAGTTCTGCTGCATACTGGGAACGGTGGCCAGGGGTGTGAAGCTGCTAAGGAAGCCAAGGGTCTGAAGAGGCTCCCTGGTTCCGGGATGGAGGCTGGTGGCTGGTGTTGGCTACTTGGGTGTTGGGGCCCCAGAAGCCAGGATTGAACGTGCCCACATCTGGCAGGGCATTGAGTAGCGGCTGCATGTCTCTGTGGATAAAGTGACCATGGAGAGAGCGGCAGTGAGAAACCCCGTAAAGCACGTAAGGCTGACACAGAGGATCTAGATGCTAGCTAGTTCCATGTTTTCTGAAGGCCACAGAGCCAAGGGGATGTGAAATCAGCCCCCAGAGTGGCTCACAGGGCACCCGGCACCATTTCCAGACCAATGAGGGAACAAGCACCTCTGGGATGGACAGCCCTTCCCAGTCTGCTGTCTGAGGGTGGGCCAGGGTTGTTGCTTCTACAAGGTTCCTGCTCATCTGGAGGGTTTTATTCTAGGCAGTGTCAGCTCTCTGGGGAGAGGAATCCCTCTGGGCAGAGGCAACTCCAAGAGGCTCCTGGAATTCCTGTCTCCAGTGAGGTCTGGGTGGGGTAATGTGCTCGGAATGCCTGTACACATGGTGCTGTCTAGGCATCCAGGGACACCTGTCCTGCTTAAAAACTCCCACCAATTTCATCTGTAGCTGAGACCTGGGGCTAACAGTGCCATCAACGTCAGAAGCCTGACAGCCTGCAAAAGCTCCATTAACATTAGCAGCATCCCCTCAGGAAGGAGTGACAGCTAGAGGATGCACTAGGTGAGAGGGAAAAGGACCAGCAGGGCTGATCCTGCCACCAGACTACTTTAGGAGTGGAACAGGCAGCAAAGAATTCACCTCTAGTTTGACCTGGACCTCAGCTTAGCATGGGGCCCACACACAGCCTCAAACACAGGCCTTGAGGCCTAAAAACCTATGAGGATTTCCCATAGAAGATGTGGGGTTAAGGGGTTGGACTGGAAAAGCCTACAGCAGGCTGCCATGTCCTTGGCCCGAGTCAACGCCTCAAACAGTGTGCTAAAATCCAATGGCTCCCAGAGAAATGATAACAAGGCCACGACTTTCCAAGTGTGTCAGTCTCCATTGAAGAAGATCCCTGGGTGAAAATCAACCCACTGCGGTGGTAGAAGGAGCGGCAGGGCTGCGTTCCGGCAGCCCTGGCTCCCACATGGCAGGCTTATGCCCGAAATAATTACACGGAAATTATATTCTTTTAAACACTGCCTGGCCCGGCTAGTTTCAGCCTCTTATTAGCTAGCTCTTACATATTAATCTAACCCATTTCTAATAATCTGTGTAGCCCACGAGGTGGCTTACCAGAGAAGATCTTAACCTGCGTCTGTCTGGAGTGAGAGAATCATGGCGACTCCTCGACTAAGCTTCTTTCTCCCAGCATTCTCTTCTGTTTACTCCACCCACCTATGTTCTAACCAATAAAATGGGCCAAGGCAGTTTCTTTATTATAATTAACCAATGTCCTTCCTCCATCACTGCGGTGCACCACCAAGTTCAAACTGATGATCCCAAAGGCTCAGGCTACAAATGACCAACTAGCAGCCTTGAAAGATGGGACAGAATCTATGTTCTCCTTTAGGTACCTAGACCAACCCCATGCCAAAACCTGCCAGGAGATGCACAGAAATATAGCTCACTTTTGTTTTAAAACAAAGAAGGTCTGCCACTAGGTAAGCATGAAGGAGGCTGTGGTTAACAAGGTCACCTGAGAATTCTTAGCGTAGACATAAACTCTACTTCTCAGTGGCAGACAATAAAGCAAGCAGGCTTTCCCATGCAGAGATGGTAAACAGTAGCTGTGGGCCCTCACCCCACCCCCACAGCAGTTCCTGAGCAGGACACAAGTTCACGGCAGCACTGGACACTCCAAAGAAACGGCTGCACAAAGTGCATGGGAACGCATCCCACAGAGATCCCGGGGAGCAGTGACCTACAAGTTAGCACCAGCTTGAAAACCTGCTTCTGCTGAGACCCTCATGAATGTCTGTGTGCTCTTAGAGTAAAATGAAAAGGATCCCCACACAGGGCAGACCTAGACCCTGGCACATGAGGCAGAGGCAGAAGATCAGAGTTTGAGCTTAGCCTGCTGACTCAGAGGAAACCGTCTAAGGCAGGCAGGCAGGCAGGCAGGCAAAACAACACTGAAAAAGACCACACTGAAGATTAGCCTTGGGCTGCTTCTGTGACTGGCTTCTATACGGGTCACACATCGCTAAGTAATTACAGCCTAGAAGACATTCAAGTGCCATTTCTAGTTTTCAAGGACAGCATTTGTTGCAAAGCACAACATTTGGTTAAAATAAAAAACCCTTTGACATACAAGGGACATACAAAGAAATACCTAAGAAAGCCCTCCTTTCGAAGAAATTCATCTAGCCGAGGTCCGTTTCTTCCCAAAGGGTCATCAGGAACCATAAATATGTCCCCCACGAACGTGTACTGAAGCAGCCTACAACACAGAAAGGCACAGTGCTGACCATCAGTCCTCCTCACTGCTGAGGAAATGGAACACTCCTCACAGGAGACACCCCATTTTGGGACAATGGTCAGCCTGAACATTCCCAGTGCTATCTGCCTGGAGAGGAAGCAACCCCACACACAAGTGAAAGCGTTCTAACTTCTGTTGTGGACACAGTCCTGCAAGAAGCTCCTCTCAGCTGCCTGCAAGTCTCATCCAGACGCCAGCCAGGCATTCTGTTTTCTACCAGATGAGAAAACACGATTAGAGACCTTCAGCTTGGGACTCAGCAGGTGTGCCAAAGTGAAACTGAAAAAAAAAAGAACATGTTCATAGGCACACCTCTGATTTGGAAGAGAAAACATTGTCCTCAACAGAGAAAGCCAAGGTTGACCTAGTATTACTCATCCAGGACAGGGACCTGGGCCTGCTCAGCAGGAAAGTCTTGCCGGGAACACGGAACACCGTGGGGTCTAGAAATAAAGAACTGACTGGGCATGGTGGTACATGCTTTTAATCCTGTGACAGCTATGTAGTAAGCTTCTCTCTCGAATAAATAAAATTAAATTAAACTTAAAAAATCCTAGCATCTATGTCTGTGATGTACATTTTGGTATCCAAGTTGCTTCTGTGAGGTGAGGTCTAAAAGCAGTGGGTTGGTGGGAGCCTCCTTGTGTGCAGACTGGTGTCTAGCACACACCAGTGCCTGAGAAGTTCAACAACTCATCAACTGTGCCCACCAGGTCAAACTTTCCTCCACCCATTACTAAGACCTTCTTAGCAACACAGAGCTCAAATGTCTCAAGTAATTTACTTTCGTCCTTACTTTCGTCCAAGAGTCTGCAGCCAAGGTTTGCCTTTCTTCTAAAATTTTAAAGTTACATTGTTTCCTTATTTGTGTGCCCACAACTTTGGTTCTCTCTTTCCTGTGTGGTTCTGGAGACTTCCAGGTCCTCAGGCTTGGCACATCTCATCAGCCCAAGCTTTCAGAAACCTTGTTCGGACGTAGCAAGCTGTTAAGTCTGAGACAAGGGCCGACTGTGAAACCCGAGAGACACGCGTGTCTAGATGTGTTGCTTCCCCGCACTGCCCTGCTCATTCCCTATTTGCTTCAGATCTACGGCAGATCTGCCTTCTCCCTGAGCACAGCACAGCACTCTCGCTTCTTGTGGGTAGCAGCCGCTCGAGTGTCAAGTCTTCTGTGGGCTCATGGAAGCCAGCGTTCACTGCTCCTCAGCAGTTCACGACTGACACGTTCACAGCGGCAGCAACAAGGAAAGCTGCACGCTAAACTCATGGAAAACACCAGCCATCGAAACTAGACTTGCCTGAGCCCGCAGTTAGGTGCCCCCTCCCTCGGCATATTGTTTTTGTGCTACGCTCCTGCTGGAGTCACAGCACCCAGAGCTGACACTTGAGATGGCTGAGGTCCCGTCTTACAGGTGCTCCTAGGAGCCCCCTTCACCCTCTCCTGGGCCCACCACCTGGCAAGCAGCACGTCAGACAAAATGCAAACAAGAAGCATACACCAAAATGCAGATCACAGCAAAGTAAAACAAGATTACCTTTTTGTAATAATTTCTCTCCAGGACACCGACTCAGTCACGAACTCTCTGGAGTTATCATTTGTTACATTTATGCCCCCAGTTTTGTCTGCTAAGTGTAGCAGGAACCTATGGTTACAAGAGAGTTCAACATGAGCAAACAGCACCTCTCGCTGAGAGAAGCTGGGCTATAATGCAATAAGAAAATAGCCGCTTTAAACAAGGTTGGATACACAGAAGTCAGGTCCCGTCAACTGAAGATGGATAAAACAATAGCATCTCTGGAATTATCAGTGGGATTATAAAACAACTTTTTTCATGCAGTCTAGTTCTACAAAAAGTGATTTTTTCCTACATTTTCTAGAGCAGATCCTCAATAAACTGTGGTGACAATGCATGAAGACCTGAGCCGAGGACAAGCTAAAGGTAAGGGGCCTGTGAGATACTTCAGCTTTCAGTTGTCAGGGTTAGTTGACAATCAGCTCTGCAAATTTTTAAAGAACAATCAATTTTCTGCTTTGCTTCAAGAAGACATCATCATTTTGACCTAAAGATAGATAGATTCGCTCAATTACAAAAGAACGTGTGGTGATGAGGTACCTTTTGTGATTTTAAACAAGTTGTAGTGCTGCTGGGATCAAACTAAGGGCCTGACACGTGAGGCAAGCACAAGTCGGGGCACAGTAAAGAAACCAAGATGGCTGCTCCGTGGTTGGATGGCTGGGGGAAGTTTTTACATTGTTGGATAGGAGAGAGAGAGCAGCCAGATGCATCTGGAAGGGTCCAGAGCAGAGAGAGAAAGCAGACTGGCTGTGGATACTTCTCAGGTGTGTTGGAGGGCAGGGGTCCGTGGAGACATGATGATAAGGAGAAGCTGAAAAGAATGAATATCGAGAGGGCCCTGTTTGCCATTCCAAAGAGAGTGGTCCCCAGTCTGGAAGCATAGTGCAGGGGAGAGGGATATTCATAACACATACAAGTTACTAGGGACTGGAGGAGCCTGGAGGTTAGTTTTGGGCTTGCTATGTAACCACAGACATAGCCAAAGGAAGCGGCTCTTTCTGCTAGGCAGGAATGCTGCACATGGGAGCCTTCATCTCTGACAGCACTCCTACAATCCAGCTTAAGCAGACTGTATGACCATGACTGTCATTTTGGGGTCACCCACAACCTTCTGGAGAACTGGGGATCCCTTTGGACTCTATCACTAAACTCCTAGCCCTATGTGTGAGAGGGTCTTAACTGTCCTAGGTCAGCCTTGAACTAAAGATGACCCTGACCTTTTGGTGCTGGGATTTCAGGTGTGTTCCAGCACACAGGGTCTCGTGTACACACAGTGATGAAAGAGAGTAAGAATAAAGTATTTTGTTTTGTTGCTGAAGATAAC
This sequence comes from Alexandromys fortis, assembly GCF_014885135.2. Lineage (NCBI taxonomy): Eukaryota > Metazoa > Chordata > Mammalia > Rodentia > Cricetidae > Alexandromys > Alexandromys fortis. Next base: position 6,444 of record NW_026068184.1, read on the forward strand.
CCCTGTCTAAACCCTCTTAAAATATCTGTGAGTAGCCAGGCACAGCGGTGCACATCTTTAATCCCGGCAGTTGGGAGGAAGAGGCTGGCAGCTATCTGTGAGCTTGAGCACAGCCTGGTCTACATAGTGAGTTCCAAGAACAGTCAGGGCTACCTACTGAGAAACTATCTAAAATACAAGACAAAACAACAAACACAGTGAAAGGAATGGAAGTGTTATTTCTTGAGCACGAACAAAGACAGAGAAACAAAAGCCCCAATCACCAGTGCAGGCACTCTAAGGTGCAGGCGGCTGCTCATCTTCACGGTGGCAGCAACTCCTAGGCGGGACTGAAAACAACTTAACAGATTCCTAACTCTTAGGAACTTGGGGAAGTTAGATTTGTTTTTATTTTCACCACCACCCTCACTCCCCAACAGGAACTCACAAATTCCAGGCTAGCTTAGAATTCACTATGTAACTGAATTCCTGATCCTCCTGCTTCTATCTCTAAAATGCTGGCATTACAGGTTGGAGCCACCACACTTGGCTAAGGTCCTTGTTAATAAACATTTCAGTTCACTTCTAAAGGGCATGACTTGTCAACGGTGCTATGTGCATCAATAAAAGCAGATAGTGAGGCCTCCCACCAGGACACATAGCTATACTCTCTGAAACCCAGAGATCAACATAAACCAAGAGGAAGTTTCATCTGCACACCTGCTCCTGGGTTCGAATCCCTTGGCTGTGAGAAAAAAGCTGTGGTGGTAAAGGCCTGAAGGCTTTTCCTGTGCCTACTGACCTACTTGCTTTTCCACCCAAGCACTTCGGGGTTCCTGAGCCTGTGACGATGCGGACAGGACAGATTCCCAGGAAAGCTCCCAACCCGTGTGCTGCCCTCCCTCAGCTCTCCTCACACCGCTCTTTGACAGTACCTTGGATGACCCCATCTAAGCTCATCTCTTTCCTATCGGTGAGGGAATGTCTGCAGTGCTCCTAGATCCCCTCTTTCCCATTCCAGCACATAGCAGTGTGGGTAACACGTGAAGCACTGTCTTCACCGGAAGGGGTGGGAACACACAGAACAGTGCAGAGAAGGGGCAGACAGGCCAAAGGCAACAGACACCACGCTTGTCACTACTTACACCAGAAGAGAGTTGCAAAAACTACATATCACCGGGGAAGCTTGGAATCCAAATTCCTCCTTTTGGGAGGTGGGATCTCACCAGGTAACCCTGGCTGGCCTAAACGCAGAGATTCACTCAGATCTGTGATTGACATAGTGAGTTATAGGACAGGGCGGCATGGTGAAACTCTGTCTCAAGGAGGAAAAAAAAGGAAAAAAAAAGGAAAACCAACTACATATATCTGCCTTTTCTCACTTCAGACATACTTTACTAAATTAAATAAAATCAAACTTAACACAATGGTGTCTTCTGTGCCATTCCTAACCCCATAGAATATATAAGCTTAGTAGTGACTTTGATCACGAGTTTTAAAACTGAGCAAGCAGAGTGCACACCAGCCTGGTGGCAGGCAGCTGGCTCCTCACCACCCCACTCCCACCTTGGGAAGGAAAACAGCCCTTCATACCTGTCATCATGAGAAGCGATCCATTCTCCAAAGACCATCCGGGTAGGAGTTAAAGATAATATTCCAAGCTCCTGGAGCTGGGTTAAGAAGTGCAGTTCTGTTTGTGGAAGAAGTTGATGTGTGTTCAGTAAAGGCCATCTTTCCCAGATGTGTAAACAAATGGATGCAAACCCAAATAACTTCACTTGGGGACTTGCAGAAAACCTCCTTTTCCTACTGACTCAATTTTACTAACTACCAGATCAAGAAGAAAAAAGAAAATCAATTAAGACTCATACTAAGACAAACCCTGCATAGGAACTGACTGGGTAGTTTTTAAACAAACAAACAAACAAACAAATATTAAATTCATTTCCTCTTGAGACTAAACCATAAGCCTGTAATTTATTAATGCTGCCCTCAAGAACTCTTCCAAAGGTATATATGACAAGTAGAATACAGAAAGGGAAGTGACAAGAGTCCCCCAAAAGTGGGAGTGCGGAGGGGAAGAGCCCTCTAGATGCAGAGGCAGCAGCAGGAACAAACCGCTTTGCTCCAGTCAAGAAAGGCTAGCCTTCTCTCCCAATTAATCTCAGTTGTCTGTACAAGCCCGATTGTCCCAGGCACACTAGTGACAAGAGGGAGGGCTGATGCTCTTCTGTGGGAAAGCAGTCACAGGCAAGAGAAGCTGAGACCTAAGATTCCTGGGTTTGCATTTCCTACCAAAGCAGCTGCCAGTGACCTGAGCTGACCTGCCCACACTGGGGTTCCCTACCTTGCAGCTGCCCAGTGCACATGCAATAAGACTCTGCTAGGCAATGAGTGAATCCACCTAGCTCCTCCAGGACCTTCTGTTCTGACATC
>NW_026068184.1:10128-11387 GCF_014885135.2 Alexandromys fortis
GTATCTTCCCTACCAGCCCCTCTGAGGGCTCAGTCTAGTCTCCTGTGAAGCCAGCCCTTCCTGTCTTCTCACCTCCTACCTTCTACTGTGCAGTGTATCAGAGTGGACTGTGGAGAGTGGGTGTGCTGGGGTAGACTCATTGCCCACACCTGGCCAAGGCCCTTCCACTATCCCATAATATGATGCCAACCCTCTTTGCATTCCTGACCCTTGAGCACAGAAAGGCTTGGATACACACAGGTAAGCTGCCAGGAGGTTGCAAAGAGTAGCCCACAAGTTCTCTTTGCTAGAGGATAAAGCCAATGCTTTTTCAGAGACCAATAAAGAAGAAACTATCAGCTGGGCAGTGGTGGCACATGCTTTAATCCCAGCACTCAAGAGGCAGAGGCAGGCCTAGGTCGCTGTGAATTCGAGTCCTGCCTGGTCTACAGAGCAAGTTCCAGGATAGCCAGGGCTACACAAAGAAACCCTGTGTTGACAAACCAAAAAGAAAAGAAATTATGAGATCTTATCCCAGAAAACACATGCATGCAAACAAACCCATGGCTGATATAGTAAGGATGAACCATACCAGTATGACTTGTTACAGGTGAAAAAGAGGGAGTAACTGGCTTCTTGTTCTTAAAGAATAAGTACTCTAATTGTTTAATACTAAGGACAGGCCTGGAGCTAAGACAGCCGTTTTTTTTTTTGTTTGTTTGTTTGGTTGGTTGGTTTTTGCCCCTCTCTCAAGATAGGGTTTCTCTGTGGAGCTTTGGAGCCTGTCCTGGAACTCACTCTGTAGACCAGGCTGGCCTCGAACTCACAGAGATGCCCTGCCAGTTCTGACATAAAGATCCTAAATCAAGAGCGCACATGCACACAGGATCCAGTGAACCTGCTTGTCCGCCTCTCCTTAAATCTTCAGCTGACCACAGGGCAGGAATGGATGGGGACAGAGCTCCACTTGCGGTCAATGAAGAAAAGGAAGCCAAAGCAGATGGCAGGAATTCTGCTACTCTGGGTATCTAAGTTTAAAGCAACAGTAGAACAAGTAGTTTGCTGTCAGAAGCACCAAGGCCACAACCAGTTTTAGTGCTCTCTACAGACGATCACAGCATTTTCACTCTGAAGACTCCACAGTTAAACAGTGCTTCCAGGTTCGGCCTAGAGAATATATAGATTTATCTAGAAGATAAAACTACAGAAAAAAGAAATGAGGTTTGGGGTGTGACCAATATAGCATATGTGTGTGATCTGAGTTGAAGTCTCAGCCCCAG
>NW_026068184.1:15080-127948 GCF_014885135.2 Alexandromys fortis
CACAGGAGACCACTTCCTACGTATAACCCCAGCAGCACAGACAGTAAGGGCTGCATTGAATAAATGGGACCTCCTGAGACTGAGAAGCTTCTGTAAAGCAAAGGACACTGTTGCTAAGACAGAAAGGCAACCCACTGACTGGGAGAAAATCGTCACCAACCCCGCAACTGACAAAGTCCTGATCTCCAAAATATATAAAGAACTCAAGAAACTAGACTGTAAAAGGCTAATCAACCCAATTATAAAATAGGGCACTGACCTGAACAGAGATCTCTCAACAGAAGAATTTCTGAGAAACCGCCACACTGCTTTCCAGAGTGGTTGCACAAGTTTGCATTCCCACCAGCAATGGATGAGTGTACCCCTTTCTCCACAACCTCTCCAGCAAAGGCTATCATTGGTGTTTTTGATTTTAGCCATTCTGACAGATGTAAGATGGTATCTTAAAGTTGTCTTGATTTGCATTTCCCTGATCGCTAAGGAAGTTGAGCATGACCTTAGGTGTCTTTTGGCCATTTGAACTTCTTCTGTTGAGAGTTCTCAGAAAATTCGGGATCAACCTACCCCTGGATCCAGCAATACCACTCTTGGGAATATACCCAAGAGAGGCCTTAGCATACAACAAAAATATATGCTTTACTATGTTCATAGCAGCATTGTTTGTAATAGCCAGAACCTGGAAACAACGCTAGCCGACTACGAGCCATTTAAAGGTTGAGGCGTGGTCTACGACGTAGCCAATGAGCTTCGGGAGGTGCGCACAGACCAGCCAGGATTACGTAATGGTGCAAGGCTCCACCGCCCAGGGCGGGGCCCAGGAGCCAAGTTACTGGAAGCATTTTAAGGGTTTGGAAAAAAAAATATCAAGCAAGGGACCGCCCAGGTTTTCTTGTGACTCCGCCCACAGTAGGGCGTGACCAAGGAAACAGCTCACTGAGGCAGGGAAGGTGGAAATTACGCAATGATACAAGGGGTGGGTCCAGGCGTGGTCAAGGAGCGTCTCTCCAGACGCCGGACGGTGTCTACGACGATTGAGTACAAAGAAGAGGCCAATGGGGTGATCGCTCCAGGGCGTGGCAGGGGCTCACAGGTTTTAAGAGTATTGTGTAATACCCAAGAGGCGGGCCAATCTCATGTGACATTGCCCTGGTCCTGGCAAGGATCTCGTCTCTTAGCGCCTCATAGTGTCTGCAGGAATTGAGTAATTGTACAAGCGGGGCGGGCTTAGTGTTGGATGGCGACGCCCAGCGCGTAACCAAGGCAGCTAGTCCTCCAGACCAGGCTTAGAGAGAATTGCGCAAGGGCCAGCTCTCTTTGAGGCTCCTCCCTGGGCGTGGCCAAGAAACGCCTGCTTCGGGCAATAGTGCTACTAGGGGGCTGAACTGCGCAGCGGGGGTTACGTTAAGTCACGTGATCTAATGTGGCGCTTGGAGGGGGGTGGGGCAGGAAAATAGGCCGAGCCCTAGTTGGAAAAGGGCAGGGTTTTCTGGGAGGCGGAGCGTGCGCAGGACAATCCCTAGGCAGCACACGCTTTAGGCCGTAAGTGTGGGCATGCTCCGCTGGGCGCGAGCGTGGAGGGTCCCCCGGGGGAAGCTTGGTGCCTCTTCTCCCAGACGCTCGGCGGTGCCTGTCGCCTTCAGTAGCAGTCGCAGTGGTGGACGAGGAGCCGAACCGAGGTCAGTCAAGGACACCCGGAGGGTGGGACTTCAAGGACACCCGGTGTAGGACTCCGCTGGTCCTCTCCGCACGCGGCCCGGCTGGCCCCGCCCCTCCCTTGGCCGCGCCCCGCCCCTCCCTTGGCCGCTCCCCTTCTCTCCTTCACCCTCCCCCTTTCTCCATGGTGGCCCCCACTTTCCAGGCCGCTGGCGCTCTCCTATAACCTTCTTGATGGAGAGGCGACACTTCCAGCTATCGTCTTTTTGCATGGACTCTTCGGCAGCAAAACCAACTTCAACTCCATCGCCAAGGCGATGGTCCAAAGAACCGGCAGGAGGGTGAGCTTCCGGGTGGGGTGGGGCATGGGTGGGCGGGGCCTAAGGGGGAAATCTGAAGATTGTGGATCTTGCTTAAATCTCTCAAGTCTGGGCTCCTGCTCATAAGTGGAAAGTTTCAGTGCACAGTCACCCGAAAAACACCTTCGAAGAGGACGGGTCTGCAAGGTGCCTTCTAGTTCGTCCATTTATGTTACAGAGCTCCACCTGTCCCTGTGTCAGGTCCCAAAGAAACTCAGGTCACGTGGCTATTTGTGATGCCTATTACCCTACCAAAGAGCATGCTGGCTGCCAAGCTCACTCAATACTAGTGACTCCTCCACCCCAACTTCTACCATAAACTTGTCCAGCCCAAAGGTTTCCCTTCCCTTCTCCCAGCTTCTCTTTTCTATATAACCCGGTAATTTCAGCCACCCGCTCTCTTGGTTCTCTTGGTCTGAGGCTCTTCTCTAGGTCCGAATGCCCACTCCCCTCCATACCTAAAGTTGGGATTTGACCAACACATGCATACACTATGGCATATGCGCGTGCACACACCTATATACATTTATATGTATATAGTAAAAATCAAGGAATAAGTCGGATAGCAACTTAAAGAAGCCATTCAAGAGTGACCTCTGGCCTCTGCGTGCACATGAAAATGTAAACACATGCTCATACACAAACATAATTGTGTCCCCAGGCTCATCTCCCTGACTGCTTCATCGTTTCCCAGGCTTTTCACTGTCTATAATCAGTGTACCACCATTCCTGTATTCCTATTTCACCCCACACTCCAGGTGTTGACAGTGGATGCTCGGAACCATGGTGACAGTCCCCACAATCCAGATGCAAGCTACGAGGCCATGAGTCAGGACCTTCAGGGCCTCCTGCCACAGCTGGGCCTGGTGCCCTGCGTCCTCGTTGGCCACAGCATGGGAGGAAAGACAGCCATGTTGCTGGCACTGCAGAGGGTGAGCTGCGTCCGTCTGCATCCTCTTAATGCACCGGAAGTGCCCAACTGATGATCTGGGACACGTCCGTGCTTTGGGTGGCCAGGCTCCAGCGACCGTGCTGGAGACTCAGTGAGATTCTATCTCATAGCCAGATGTTGTGGAGCGATTGGTTGCTGTAGACATAAGCCCAGTAGGAACCACACCTGGATCATATCTAGGAAGCTACATAGCAGCCATGAAGGCCGCTGATATCCCGGAGAAGGTGCCGCACTCCCAGGCCCGAAAACTGGTAGACGCACAACTTAGCGCCACTGTCAAGGTGATTCACGCTACCCCCTTCTCCTCACCCCCATGGTGTAGATAGACTGAGGCGCATGTGGGTCTCACAGAGAACCCCTCACAACTGCTTGACCCACCGCAGGACCCAGCCATTCGGAGGTTCCTGCTCACTAACCTGGTGGAGGTAGATGGGCGCTTCTCTTGGAGAATGAACTTGGAGACTTTAGCTCAGCACTTGGACAAGATTCTGACCTTCCCACAGCAGCTTGAATCCTACTCGGGGCCAACTCTCTTTCTGATTGGTGGAAATTCTAGATATGTACAGTAAGTCGTTGTAGGGCCAGAGGAAGGACTGTGCCTTACCACCAGCTGTGGGAGTCCGCTTGGGTCAGGGAGGGCTTGGGTGTGGGCATGGGGTACCTGGGGACCTGGCAACACCACTGGGCACGGAGGCTCCTGCAACTCTCTCATTCTCTCCTGTTCTCTCCCCCACCCCCACCCCCACCCCCACCCCCCGCCTCCCTTCTTCCCTCCCTCTCCCTCTCTCGTCCTGGTTTGACCTCACTATGGTGGCCAGACCCAGCCACCACTCAGAGATTAGGCGTCTCTTTCCTCAAGCCCAGATTCAGACCGTGCCTAACGCTGGCCACTGGGTCCACAGTGACAAACCCCAAGACTTCATGGATGCCATCAGCAGCTTCTTGGCCTAAGAAATGGCTCCTTGAAAGAGCAGACAGGGAACTCTGGACTGGCATCTTTGCAGCCGGCTGCCTGCTTCTGCATAGACCAATTCAGGTGGGCACAGAGAGGGCCCAGAAGTACAGAGATCATCCGACCCTTTAATAAATAAAGGCAGTTCTCTTAAAGTTCTGGGGTCCATTTTCTTTTTTTTTAAATATATATTTATTTATTATGTATACAATATTCTGTCTGTGTGTATGCCTGCAGGCCAGAAGAGGGCACCAGACCCCATTACACATGGTTGTGAGCCACCATGTGATTGCTGGGAATTGAACTCAGGACCTTTGGAAGAGCAGGCAATGCTCTTAACCTCTGAGCCATCTCTCCAGCCCCTGGGATCCATTTTCACCACCATCGTCCCCACTGGCTCCGCGAGAGGTGCATCCGGGAGTTCCTGCCGGTGCTTGTGTTCGCTTGGGTCCCCAGCATGCCCCTGGACTCTCCCTGCAACTGACTCTGTACTCTCTCTCGAACCACCTGCTGCATGTCTTCCTGGGGACAGGAGAGAGAGCTGATTCAAGGCAGTCCCTGCTGACTAAGGGGCGTCTTCCAAACCTCCCAAGTCAGAGGCCCCACCCTACCTCCCAGGCCTCCACTTCCTGCTTCAGCCTCAGTTTCTCCTGCAGGGCTTCCAGCAGCTGAGCCTCCACAGTGCGCAGTCTCTCTCTGCAGGAGTGCAGCTCAGCTTCCACTGCGCGTTTCCTGCAGGCAGCAGGGGATTTCTAGTGGCTTCCTTCCGGGGATGTCTGGAGTCCCTTTCCTCTCCTGTAGCAGGAGTGAGTCCCCCCACAACCCCATCTGCGGTTTCTCTCACTTAGCAATGGCTTCATCCCGCTCCAACAGGGCTTGCTCCAGGGAAGGCTCTGCCCGGGTGTCCCCCAGTGCTCCAGCCGCTCGGGATTCTGGGTTCTGTTGGAAGGTAATAGATGTGGAGGCAGTGATCTGGGGCTGGTCTGAAAGAGAAGCCCCACAGCCTTGACCCTGGCCCTAACCAACCTGCCCTGTTATGTCAACCTAATCTTACCACCCATTGCCTCCAGGGGGCGCTTCGTCCTCATCTTGTAAAGCCCTAGAAGAACCTTTGGCTGGCTAGCCGGGAAGTAGGCCAGGGAACTTTGGGCTTTACTCAGGAGTGGCAAGCGAGATAGATCACTTCGCTGGGTTTAGCAAAATGGACAGTGTTTGAAACTCCCAGAGAGAAAGGCTTTCTTACACTGGCCACGGGAAATAGTAATAATGAGTAGGCTGGGACCACTTACCTTTCAGTGTCCCTACAGAGGTGGCCTGGTGACTCTCGTCAGCTGGTCGTGACTAAGAGAAGACAGAGCCCTTTGCCCTTCCAGGCAAGGCACTCCCTAGCAGACTCCACCTACTGAAGGACAGTCTGGGGCAAGGAGCAAGTGCACACCTCCCTCTCACACGTTGGAACGCCCCAGGCCTTTCCCAAGTCTCACCTTCCTTCGCCCCTAGGGGGCGCTCCACCCTGTCTTGCTATAGCCAAGGAGAGGACAACCTTGGCTTGGTCCAAGACCAGACTGCAAGGCTGAGCATGAGGCTTGATTCTTTGCTAGCCCTTCAGGCATGATCTGTTCCCAGAATTCTAAACCTACCTCAGAAGGAAAAAAAAAATCCCAAGGCATCCTTACCAATATCTTGAATACCCATCTTCCACTATGCTATTTCTAGTATACTCCAAGCATGCAGGACCAGATGAGGGAATTTTGCTTGTTTGATTTGAGACAGGGCTTCTCTGTGTAGCCCTGGCTGCCCTGGAACTCTCTCTGTAGATCAGGCCTGTCTCAAAATTAGAGATCTCCCTGTTTCTGCCTCCCAAGTGCTGGGATGGTGCCCATCGTTCTCAGTATTCGGGAAGCAGAGACAGGTGGATCTCTGAGTTCAAGGCCAACCTGGTCTACAGAGCAAGTTGCAGGGCAGCCAGGGCTACACAGAGAAACCCTGTCTTGAAAAGCCAAAAAGGAACAGAAACCTAATATGTTATCAAACATCAAACCCATTTGCCTTAGCTCTCTGCTCTCAACTTGAAGTAATCTGTAGCCTGTGACTTTTCATGGCCGTGGCAGGTACACTGTCCCTTCCTTTGGGTTAGTCTGGCTTGCCTCTTGATAACACCATCCCTTTGCACTTCCCCCACAACAGCCCAGAAATGAGGCTGTTTGCTGGTGCTGCCCAGTGTAATTGAATCCGTGACATTAGTGTCGGTCACCTGACGGACGGAGGTGTTCAGTCCCATTTTGGGGGAGGGAAGAATTTTTGAGACGTTGAGCATCTTTTTCTTCCTTTCTTTTTAAAATCTCATTGTGCAGTGCTAGGTTAGGAATGAGCACAGGCACTTGCACATGCTAGGCAAGTGTTCTGCTGCCCAGCCATGTTCCATATCCTCACTGGGGGATTCAGTGGGGCTCTACCACTGAGCCACACCCCCGAGCCCATAGAATACCCTTTTGTACAAGGGATTGAACATCCTAGCATCCTCTGATTAGATAGTGCTAGAGATTCTTGAGCCAGTATCTCCAAGGACAACTGTACCTAGAGACCATGATGAGGTGGCTGTTAGATGGGCTCGGTGCTGTTTGGTATGTGCATTTCCACAGCCAAATGTCCACTTTCACATCTGTACAGTTATTTGTCTTCATAGATTACACATTTGTTTGCATCTTTCAGTGGTGTCCAGAGTGACATGTCACCCTAACCTTTCCCCTTTCTGTTTCTTTTGTTTTCTTTTTGTTTCTGTTTTTTGGTTTGTTTTTGTTGTTGTTGTTTTTGTTTTTCAAGACACAGTTTTTCAGTGTAACTTTGGAGCCTTTCCTGGCACTTGCTCTGTAGACCAGGCTGGCCTCCAACTCACAGAGATCCGCCTGTCTCTGCCTCCCAAGTGCTGGGATTAAAGACATGTGCCACCAGATCTGGCTCCCTTTCTGTATTTTTATTTTCCTTCTTCAAAAAGCAAGAAACAGAGCCAGCAAGGGGGCTGAGTAGGTAAGTGTACCCGCTGCCAGTCCTAAAGACCTGAGTCTCATCCCCGGGATCCACAGGCACTAGGGGATGACACACGATATGACAGTGACTGTGCAGAGCAGAAGTGCCAATGCAGGGTCTGAAGAAACTTTCACAAGCCAAGGAAATGGAGCGGCACAGTCCTTTAATGTCCACACAGTGTGGCTCCTGCGTGATGGCGCACACGCGCACATACACTACACACACACACACCAGTAAAGTTAAAAGTTACCAAAAATGAAAAACAATGGGGCTGGAGAGATGGCTCAGAGGTTAAGAGCACTGCCTGCTCTTCCAAAGGTCCTGAGTTCAATTCCCAGCAACCACATGGTGGCTCACAACCATCTGTAATGGGGGTCTGGTGCCCTCTTCTGGCCTGCAGGCATACACACAGACAGAATATTGTATACATAATAAATAAATAAATATTTAAAAAAAATGAAAAACGAACTAGCTTTGCCATGCGGTGGTGGCACACGCCTTTAATCCCAGCGCTCGGGAGGCAGAGGCAGGCGTGGATCTCTGTGAGTTCAAAGCCAGCCTGGTCTACAAGAGCTAGTTCCAGGACAGGCTCCAAAACCACAGAGAAACCCTGTCTCGAAAAAAGAAAAAGAAAGCAAGCTAGCTTTCCTGGTCATCGATGTCTCATAATTTGCTCATTTGTCTAGTATGTCCTGATCTTTCCATGGGGCTGGACTCCCCTCAGCTTTTATTTGTCTATTTATTTTTAAGTCAGGTTGATCTTGAACTCACAGAGATCTGCCTGCCTTTGGATGCTGGGATTAAAAGTGTGAGCCATCAAACCCAGATCAGCTTTTATTTGTTGACTTCGTTTTTAGATTTTTATTTTATTTTTAATTTGGTCTCCATAGTAAGTTCTAGGATAGCCAGGACTATGTAGACAAAACAAATGATAATAAATCACTTTTTGTTGCATTCATTTGTGTATTCTGTATGTGTATGATCATGCATGTGTGTAGGTCAGTTCCACAGGCTTTGTGCCTTTACTCCGAGCCATTTCACCTGTTCCAGATACAGGGGTCTTGTTATGTAGCCAAACATGCAGGGACACTACTGCTGAGCCCTGCTCCTGGCCCTCACTGGCAGATGTTAAACAAGGCCACTCCACCTTCCAAGTGCTGGGGTTACAGGCCTGGGCCACCATGGCTCAACCTCTGAGCCATCTCTCCAGCCTTTTTTTTTTTTTTTTTTTTTTTTTTTTTTTTTTTTTTTTTTTTTTTTTTTTTTTTTTTGGTTTTTCGAGACAGGGTTTCTTTGTAGTTTTGGAGCCTGTCCTGGAACTGGCTCTTGTAGACCAGGCTGGCCTAGAACTCACAGAGATCCTCCTGCCTCTGCCTCCCAAGTGGTGGGATGAGAAGCAACGTCATTCATTCTGCAAATATTTTAGGTGTATGTGTGGTGTGTGTGCACTCACACCTGTGTATGTGCAAAAAGGTTTATTTTATGTATGTGAGTGCTCTAGCTACAAGTATGCCTTCATGCCAGAAGAAGGCATCAGATCCCACTAGAAAATGGTTGTGAGCCACCCTGTGGTTGCTGGGAATTGAACCCAGGACCTCTGGAAGAGCAGCCAGTGCTCTTAACTACCAGCTCTTATTATGGTTTTTTGAGACAGGGTTTCTCTGTGTAGCCCTGGCTGTCCTTGAACTCTCTGTGTAGACCAGGCTACCTCAGAAATCTGCCTGTTTCCTGAGTGCTGAGATTAAAGATATTCGCCGCCGCCACCCAATGTGTGTGTGTGTATTCATGTGTCCTACAAACTTGCTCTGATCAAGCCATGTATCCTGGTGATGGGAAGAAAAATAGACCAGCTTTCCCGGTCTTGGGACACTCACATTCTAGAGAAGGGAGATGGCAGATGCTGTCAGGCATGCCTGTCATCCCAGCACTCAGGAGGCTGAGTCACAAAGTTCAGGGGCCAGAGATGCAGCTCAGCAATTCAGAGCACACACTGCTCTTGCAGAGGAGCCGAGTTCAGGTCCCAGTACCTAAGACAGACAGCTCACAACTGCCTGTAGCTCCAGCTCCAAGGAATTTGACACCCTCTCTGGCCTCCAGGGGTGGGACCGAGGGGTGGGGCCAAGGGTTCTGACCATCACTATGCAAATTAGAAATGCTAGCAAAGGGTGTGGATAAACTGACAAGCTAAACACCAGTTCAACACTCAACAGAAGGTTCTCCTTGAGGGGCTGAGAGCTATCTCAGTGGTTAAACTGGGGGTCTCTGCAAACACTCGGGCCAAGAGAAATGGTTTGAACGAAGCAGAGGGAGATCCAATGCAAGCGGACTCGGTAGCCAGTGGAGGTTCAAATTTCCTACTGTTGTGACCCCTTAATGTAGGTCCTCATGGGGTGATGCCCTCCAGCCATAAAATTATGTTTGCTATTACATCATAACTAACTTTGCTACCGTTGTGATTTATAGTGTAAATCTCTAATATGTAGATATCTTAGGGGCCCCCTGTGAAAAGGTCATCTGAACCCCAAAGGGGCTGCAACCCCCAGGCTAAGGACCACTGCTCTAGAGTCCAACATCAGGCAGTTTATTTTAGGCAAACTTAAGTACAGTACAATTTGGGGGAAAAAAATCCCGGTGACAATCCCATGTCCATAAGGAGGCATAATCACATCACAACTTTTCTCAAAATACATGTCACTTCTTCCATGACAGTGGGTGCTAGGCTGGGCGTGTTATCTTAAGGGCCTAGGGAGGATCTGGTGCGGTCCCCCTCATTCAGATAGTGCAGAGTGATGGAGGTGGGTCTTGTATCTTATCTGTTGATTTCATTGGTTAATAATAAAGAAACTGCCTCGGCCCTCATAGGACAGAAAATTAGGTAGGCGGAGTAGACAGAGGAGAATGCTGGGAAAAAGAAGCTGAGTGAGTGAGTCGCCATAATGCTCCCACTCCAGACAGACGCAGGTTAAGATCCTCTCTGGTAAGCCAGCTCATGGGCTACACAGAATATTAGAAATGGGTTAGAACAATATGTAAGAGCTAGCCAATAAGAAACTGGACCTAGCCAGGCCAGGCAGTGTTTGAAAGAATACAGTTTCCGTGTAATTATTTCTGGGTATAAACTAGCCATGCAGGTGGCCGGGTGCCGGGGACGCAGCCCTGCCGCTCCTAATTTCAACAGCAGAGGTCATATGGGCTATTACCCACCTCTGGCCCTGGTTGTGGGGAAGCCCCTGGCCCTACAGGTAGCACAAGGGTCACCCAGACTCCTAAGTATCTCGAGTCCTGCTTTTTGAATCTGGGGAAATCTCTAGCCACACAGATAGTGCAGGGGCTACCTGGGCTGTTAACCTCCTCCATCCCTAGCCTTCTGAACAGAAAACAGGCTATATACCTTTTCTCTTGAAAAGACAACCCTTGCTGGGCCGGTAGTGCCCACCTTTAATCCCAGCACTCAGGAGGCAGAGGCAGGTGTATCTCTGAGTTCGAGGCCAGCCTGGTCTACAGCAATTGTTCCAGGACAGCTAGGGCCATTAAACAGAAAGAAACCCTAACTTGGAAGACAAAAGAAAAGACAGCCCTTTGTGTTTAACATTCCTAGTTTCCCTAGTGCAATCTGAGAGCACAAGGACCTTTGCACTCTAAACAAAGAGCTCTGGTTACTCTTGCAGAGGACCCCAGTTCAGTTCCCAGCACCCCACATCTCACAGCTTTCAACTGTTTGTAACTCCAATTCCCAGTGATCTGCCGCCCTCTTCTGGCCTCCTTGGGCACTGCACTCACCTGCACATACCCAGCCACAAAAGAAAATACATCCTTAAAAATATTTTTGAAAAGATGTGGCTTTTAACTTTTTGTTTTGTTTTTGAGACAGGGTTTCCTCTGTATAGCCCTGGCTGTCCTGGAACTCACTCTAGCTGGAACTCTCAGGCTGACCTTAAACTCAGAGAATCACCTACCTCTGCCTCCTGAGTACTGAGATGAAAGACAGGCGCCACCACTGCCCAGCTCAAGATGTGATTTTTAAATATTTAAGTTTTCAATATTTTAACTACTTCTAAGTGGAAAGTCAATTATTCATCTTCTTATAAATGGAACTATGAGGCCAAATTTCTCTCTTTTGATCTTATCAGCAGGAAATAGAAGGAAATAAATGTATATCCAGAAATGATGGATTTCAACCAAAACACCATCTCAAAGGTCAGAGTCTAGCAGCAAGAGTCGCCGCCTGGCTGCCTGTCTGTCTGTTTTCCTCTCCTACTGAACTCGGCCTTGAAGTTGAGATGGTTGCCATTTAGTGATGAACTGGAAGGGAGAGAGGAGAGCAGAGGAAGAACCCTGTTTGGAGGCCTGCAGGTGGGCTTTGTGCCAGGAGAGCTGGGACTTTGGAGCGGGGGGGGGGGGGGGGCTCTCAGAATCTAAACTCTTAGACCCTGATTGAAAGGTCTTTATCTATAAGATAGAGCCAAAGGGGATCTGTCCGTCTGGATCACATAGGGGTTTGCATGAAGCACTGGAGAGAGGAGAGATGTCTTTTCTATCAAAGATGGCTAGCCCGTCAAGAGGTGTTATTCCACAAACCTCCCCCATCTTGAAACTCTTGCATGCTGGATAGTTTTATGTCAACTTGACATAAGCTGAAGTCATTTGAGAGAAGAAAATATCAATTAAGAAAATGCTTCCAGGGCTGGAGAGATGGCTCAGAGGTCAAGAGCATTGCCTGCTCTTCCAAAAGGTCCTGAGTTCAATTCCCAGCAACCACATGGTGACTCACAACCATCTGTAATGGGGTTTGGTACCCTCTTCTGGCCCGCAGGCATACACACAGAATATTGTATACCTAATAAATAAATATTAAAAAATTATATTTAAAAAAAAGAAAATGCTTCCATAAGATCAAGCTGTAAGCAAGGCTATAGGGCATTTTCTTTCCTTCTTTCTTCCTTTCTTTCTCTTTTTGCCATTTTTAGTTTGTTTGTTTTTTCAAGACAAAATTTCTCTGTGTAGCCCTGGCTGTCCTGGAACCCACCTTGTAGACCAGGCTGGCCTCAAACTCAGAGTTCCACCTGCCTCTGTCTCCTGAGTGCTGGGATTAAAGGTGTGCGCCACCACCACCCAGCTGCACGTTTTTCTTAACTTATGGGAGAAGGCATCACTCACTGTGGATCCTGGATTCTGTAAGGAAGCAGTTGGTGGTGGCAGCGAAGGCTGTGGTGCACGCCTTCAATCAAAATACTCAGGAGCAGGTGGATCTCTGTAAGTTCGAGGCCAGCCTGGTCTACAGAGCTAGTTCCAGGATAGCCAAGGCTACACAAAGAAACCCTGTCTCAAAAAAACAAAGAAACAAAAATTAAAAAAGCAGATTGAGCAACCCATGACAGGGAGCCAGTAAACAACGCCCCTCCATGGCCTCTGCATCAGCTCCTGCCTCCAGAATCCTGCCCAGCTTGAGTTCCTGCCCCGTCTTCCTTCAGTGATGAACAGCGATATGGAAATGTAATAAACCCTTTCCTCCCCAAGTTGCTTTTGGTCGTGGCGTTTTATCATAGCAATAGCAACACTAGGACATCTTGTGTCTGTGCCTTTTTGCCCCATTCCTGCATATGGCTGAGACCTGACTCTGACATAGACTGTCGCTCTGTTCTTAGGACGAATCAGCCGATCCACTCAGATCACGTGGCTGAGCTGCCACCGGCAGGGGTAGGCGCAGGCAAGAAATCAAACTAAGCTAGCATCCCTTGAAGTTTGTGCTTGCTAGGGTGGTTTGGGTCATGGTGTAGCCTCTTTTTTTTTTTTTTTTTTAAAAAAGCAGTTACGAGAACTTCTTCCTCTTGCAGAGGACCCTGGTTCGATCCCAAGCACCCACATGGTGGATCACAACCAGTTCCAGGGGATCTGATACCCTCTTCTGAATTCTGTATGTACCAGGCACATACCCGATGTATTCTGGCAAAACACTCGCATACATTAGAAAGAAAAAAACTGCTTCAATGAGTTGTTTTCTCTTCATTATGTTTTCGTATATCATATTGAGAATATTCTTTTCTAGCACAAAGGTGGCTCAGTGATTAAGAGCACTTGTTGCTCTTGCAGAGGATCTGAGATCAATTCTCAGCACCCATGTCAGGTGGCTTTCAGTCGTTTGTAATTCCAGCTCCAAAGGATCCAACGCCCTCATCTGGCCTCCAAAGGCATCCGTGTACACATAAACTAAAAACAAAAGCAAAAACAAAACAAAACAAAAAAAACAGCAACAACGCAAACTATACAATAAATACTTCGGGGTTGTAGTTCAGAGGTAGAGCATCTTCCTTAGAATTCCGCCAGTGAGGGGTAGTGGCGTGGCTCAGTAAGTGGAGTGCGTGTGTGAAGCTCTGGGTTTTATCCCCAACGCTAAAAAAAAATACGTTAGGTGGAGAAAGCTTCCTCTTCCTCCTCCAGGTGCGCAAACCCCCTCTCATCACACTGTCAGGGTGACGCTGCCACCAGCTGGAGGACTTCTGTCACTGGTGATTTCATCCCAGACTGAGCGCACACAGGTGCACGGGAAAGCACCTGGACAAGCGAGGCAGTAACGCCCTTGACCTGTAGGTGGCAGCAGCTCCCAGCCGCAGAGATCCAATGAGCGGACCCTATCCCCGAGTGCGTGAGGTGGAACCAGCGGTGCCCGAGGCGCTTTGCAACTCCCAGGGTTCCTTTGCAAAAATTCTGCTCATCTGCTCCGGCACGATTCCTACTCTGTCTACACATCGAGAATCGAGGGACACGATCCAGTGGCTGGTGGCGGTGGCACAGGCGTGTAATCCCAGCTCTGGGGAGGTGAAGGCCGAAGGAAAACAAATTCCCGGTCATCCTTGGCTCATATCAAGGTAGAGGCCAGCCTGGGGTAAATGAGACTTCGTTGTACATAAAAAGAAACCGACTCTGTTGATGTCTTCCAGCCTGGCTCTCCCCTGAATTCCAGGGCACACCTGTCTGTTAGCTTTCCCACTGGACTGTGATGAGGAGCTCATATTTAAGAGCCTCAACCTCAGCTCAATTATCCTTTACTCAGCAGAGCGGTGGTGGCGCACGCCTTTAATTCCAGTACTCGGGAGGCAGATGCAGGCCGATCTCTGTGAATTCGAGGCCAGCCTGGTCTACAAGAGCTAGTTCCAGGATAGACACCAAAACCACAGAGAAACCCTGTCTCAAAAAACAAAACAAAAAAAAAAATCCCTTACTCTGGCACGTCCTACCTCCCCAGCCCATCTCCCTTCCCGGAGAGATAGGCACCCTCACCCTAAGTAGCCTCGGCTGTTCTGGAACTCATTATGTAAACAAAACTGGCCTTGAACTTATTTGCTATCCTGCCTTTGTCTTCCCAGTGTTGGGGGGGGGGGGTTACCTGTGTGACTCACACACAGCTTAGTGGGGTTTTTTTTTCTTCTTAATGTATAGGTATTTTACCTGATGCCCAGGGAAGTCAGAAGAGGGTGTCAGCTCCTCTGAGCTGCCCATGTGGGAGCTGAGAAGCAACCCAGGTCTTCTGGTAGAGCAGCTCTTAACTGACGACTTATCTCTCCAGCCACCCCACTTCTACCCCCCACCCCAGGCACACACCACCCTCACCACACCCCTGAGTTTTAATATGTAGTCCTGGCTGGCCTGCGCTCTGCCTACTGAGCGCTTGAAGGCTGGCGCTAAAGCAAGTGCCTTCATGCCAAACTTCTTGGCTTTAAAAAAACTTCATGTGTGTTGGGCTGGGGGGGCAGAAAGGCAGACAGACAGATAGAGAGGGACGGAGGGAGGGGAGGAGGAAAGGGAGGAGGGAAGGAAGGACCAGGAAATGTCATGTGTGCTGGTCCCCATGAAGCTAAAAGAAGGTGTCTGATGCCCTGGAGCTGGAATTACAGGCAGTTGTGAGGGGTTCATTGTGGGTGCTGGGAACCAAATCCTGGTCATTTGAAAGAGCGACAAATGCAAGAGCAGTCAGTCTCTTAACTGCTGAGCCATCTCTCCAGCCCCTGGCAAAGCTTTTTTTTTTTTTTCCAAAAAAAAAAAAGGTAATAACCATTCAAGTATTGAATTCCGTTGGCTCCATCTTTTTTTTGTTTGCTTGTTTGGTTGGTTTGTTTTTCAAGTTAGGATTTCTCTATGCAATATCCCTAGCTGTCCTGGAACTCGCTCTGTGACTGGGCTGGCCTCGAACTCATAGGATTCTGCCTGCCTCTGCCTCCCGAGTCCTGGGATTAAAGGAGCCCACCACCTCCACCCGGCTGTTGGCTCCACTGTTAATAGATATCCACAATATGACTGTTTCTCTGACCGAGCCACCGTTCTGTCTCCTACATTCAGGAACCTGCCCTCAACCCCAGGCCATCTGTTCTAACCTGGAACAATCCTGTTAAAGCTTATGGTGGATAATACACACGACTCTTCTGCTTAAGACCTTTCTATGGCTCCCACGGCCCCTCCCCCCCCCCCCCCCCCCCCCCCCGCTCAGGATGAAGGTCTTCACTTAAAGCTTCCTGCGCCCAGCCCCTCCCCGGACTCTGGCTTCCCCTCTTCTCAGTCACAATGCACCAGGCCTCCTCACCTCCCTGCTGTTCCCACACGCATACAAGACACGCTCCAGAGTCATTGCTGTTGTATATACTCTTCCTTTTGCCCCAAATGCTTTTCCTGACATGCCTTAACCCTCACCTAGAATTTCTTCAAAACCTGCCTTCTCAGCTGAGACCGGCACTGGGAGGCAGAGGCATGGGTTCTCTGTGAGTTTGAGGCCAGCCTACTCTACAGAGCAACTTCTAGGCCAACCAAGGCTACATAGTGAGACCCTTGGAGAGTGTACAGACTGCAAATCTAGATTTGGGGAAGTAGAAACGGGGACCAGGAGGTCCCTCGGTTTTATACACAGTGAGTTCAAGGCTCCTTTGGGCTGTATGAGATCCTGATTGGTTGATTGGTTTTTCGAGGCTAGGCTTGTTTCCTGGCTGTTCCGGAACCTGTTCTGTAGACCAGGCTGGCCTCAGTGATCCATTTGCCTCTCCTTCCCGAGCGCCGGGATTAAAGACTCGCAGGCCACCCCAGCAGCAGCAGCATGACTGCAGTTGAGACTCTGATTTAAGGACAACAAACACTGAGAGGAGCCGAGGGGTCAGCTCAGTCAGCCAGTGCTCGCTTTGCAAGCATGAGGACCTTAGTTGGTTCCCCAAAACCCGTGTGAGAAAACTAGGTATGGTGGCCTGCGCTTGTGGGAGCAATGCCGGGGAGGCAGAAGCGGGAGGATTTCGGGCCAGCCAGTATGGCCTGTTTGGCTCCAGACCCATGAGAGACTGTCTCTAAAGTGTATCTGTGCCTATGTGTGTGTGTTGGCAGGGTAGCAGGCTCAGCAGTTACGAACACTGGCTGCTCTTGCAGAGGAACAGTGTTTGGTTCCCATCACTCACATGGCAGCTCACAGCTGTCATTAATTCCAGTCCCAGGGTATCTGCCGCCCTCTTCTGTTCTCCTTAGGCCCCAGGCATACATGCGATCCCCATGTACACCTGCAGACAAAATACCCATATGCATAATTTTTTTTTTTTTGAGACAGGGTTTCTGTCCTGGAACTTGCTCTGTAGACAAGGCTGGCCTCAAACTCAGAAATTCGTCTGCCTCTGCCTCCAAAGTGCTGGGATTAAAGGTGTGCGCCACCACTGCCCGGCTCATAAATAAATATTTTTTTTTTTAAAAAGAATGTTGGTTGCCGGGCGGTAGTGGTGCACACCTTTAATCCCAGCACTCGGGAGGCAGAGGCAGGCGTGGATCTCTGTGAGTTTGAGGCCAGCCTGGTCTACAAGAGCTAGTTCCAGGACAGGCTCCAAAACCACAGAGAAACCCTGTCTTAGAAAAAAAAGAATGTTGGCACAGAGATAGAAATTATATAAACAAATTATGTTTTAAAACAAAAAAAAAAAAAAACACCTGAAGAACAATAGCAGAGGTTGACCTTAGGCCTTCACACAAACCACTCTCTACAAACACAGGAGAGGAGGGTTAAATTGCAATTCTTAAGCCAGGAGTGATGACCAGTGCCTGTAATCCCTGTCCCTTGGGAAACTGAGACAGGATGATTGCATCAAGTTTGAGGCAGTCTGAGTGGACTACATAGTGAGTTCTAGACCAGCCTCCAACGTTAGAGGTTAGGATTATAACTCCATGGTAAAATTCCTGCTTAGGATCCCCCTCTGAGGGGCTGGAGTGTGGCTCAGTGGTAGAGCCCCTGCCTAGAATCCCCTAGAGAATAAACAGGGCCATTGCTTTGTAGTAGATCATTCACCAATCCAAAAAAAAAAAAAAAAGTTAAGAGCAAAGTGCACACTTTCATTTCTTCATTCATTTTTCATGCTAACATTTAACCTGTCTGCGTGAGTGATGTTGGCAGGACACTGTGGCTTTCTCTGGAATCAGCTGTCTCATTTTCCTGAAGTCTCTCCATTCAGCCAGATACTGAGTTCTGAGGGCACAGCTGTGACCCACTGCACTGGCTCTCCTTAAACGCAAGAAGCCCACCAGATGAGGGGCCAGGGAGCCTCCCCTCTCATCAAATGGGCACTGTGGAGCACACAGGGTAGGGATGCGCAGTCTAGTTGCTCACTGTGCCTGCACGCCTGCACTCCCAGCACTCAGGAGGTGGAGTGAGGAACAGCACTAACCCCTGAGCCAAACTGTCACCATCTTCAGGAACTGGGCTGGGCCTGTTCAAAACACCGTCCCAGATGGGCTTGCTGACGACTGAGCTTTCTCATAGAAGGATGGAGCAGAGAAGCTCATGGGACCTTTGCCTGAGTTCCCAGGCAGAGAGGCTCATGGGATCCCCACCTGAGTACCCAGGCACTCTTCCCAACCAGTTGTATATTTTATTTTAGGGGGTATTAACGTGGGGAGTCCTAGGGGAAGGGGCTCCATCCATGCAATCGTGGGAAAACCATCATCCCTCCTAAGGAGACTTTCCAGTGTGGCCTTTTGGGGAGAAGCATCCGTATACCTGTGAAAGCCCCCTCACCCATGCTCTCTAAGTAAGGCCAATAGACTCACTGATGTTCCAAGGTTAACTTTGGTGGCATCATACTTTGGTTTGTTTTGGTGACCTTATAGTAGGGGAAAAGAATTTTAGCAACACTGGACCAGAAAGATGAAGGTTTCAGCATCTTCAGCTACAGAGCAAGTTTGAGGCCAACCTGAGACACAAGAGACCCTTTAAACACACCTACACACACACACGCACGCAGAGGAACACACATATATGATAAGATGGCTCACTGAGTAGAGGCCAAGCCTGATGACCTGGGTTTGACCCCTGTGACCCACACGGTGGAGGTAGAAAACTAACTCCTGCAGTTGTCCTCTGACCTCTCTATGCATGCTGTGCCATTACCACGCACACACAAAAAAATGATATTAAAAATAAAATATAGCATAATGTTGATGTCTGGACAACGGGGGAGGATGTGGTTGTCTCCCACGCCAGGCCACATTTATCTCCTGTCAGATTTTCTAGGGATAAAGGAAAGGCTGAAACAGTGTCGCAGCTTGCCAGCCTGCCAGCCATCTAACCTTCGCTCAAAGTCTGGGAGAGGCGCCAGGGCCAGACACGCTGGGCAGCAGGCGGCTGGATCGCATCCAGAACCATGCCTTGGTAACCCTATGGTACAAAGAGACCTGAATGCACTTGGCTTGGGGTCAGGAAGGCCTGAGACCACTTAAACAGAAGGTAGGTGGCAGTGGGATGGACAGGTGAGGATGCAGAGGTGTGTGTGTGTCTATTCGGCAACGAGATGCCGGCAGGGAGCTAAAAGGTACATGTCTGCCAGCTGACACACCGTTCACTTCACTGTACGGGCACTGTCCCGCTGGGCCTGGGTCTGAGCAGCCTGCAGCTTCTGCACAGGAGATAAAACATGGGCCTGGCATTTGAACTCTGGGGTTGAGGCGTGAGAAAAGGGGTGGGGGTGGGTGGCAAAACTTTTATTTATTTATTTTTATTGATTTATTTGGCTTTTCAAGACAGGGTTTCTCTGTGTAGCCCCAGCTGTCCTGGAACTCACTCTGTAAAACAAGAATTCATGAGATCCACGTCTCTGCCTTCCAAGTGCTGGGATTAAAGGTGTGCGCCACCACTGCCCGGCTAAACGTTTGCATATGAGTACTCTGCCTGCGTTCCAGAAGAGGGTATCAGATCCCATCATAGACGGTTGTGAGCCACCATGAGGTTGCTGGGAGTTGAACTCAGGACCTCTGGAAGGGCAGCTGGTCCCTTAACCACTGCCGACTAAACTTTTTTTTTTTTCCCGAGACAGGGTTTCTCTGTGGCTTTGGAGCCTGTCCTGGCACTAGCTCTGTAGACCAGGCTGGTTTCGAACTCACAGAGATCCGCCTGCATCTGCCTCCCGAGTGCTGGGATTAAAGGCGTGCGCATCTTTATTATTGTGCATAAGGAGAAAGTCAGTGGTTCTAAATCCAACAGATGAGCCGAGAAACTCTGGGATAAGGGACAAAGTCTCATTCTGGACAGGAGGATGCTCAGAGAGGTGGGACCACTGAGGACTGACCGCTCTAGAGAGGGATTTTATTTTATTTATTTTGGTTTTTTTGAGACAGGGTTTCTAGTGTGTTTGGAGCCTGTCCTGGAATTCGCTGTGTAGACCAGGCTGGCCTCAAACTCACAGAGATCCGCCTGCCTCTGCCTCCACAGTGCTGGGATTAAAAGCGTGCAACAGCACCGCCCGGTTTATTTCCTTTTAAATTCACTCATTCATCCCCCTGCCTCCTTCATGTAGTTGTACCGACGCATGTTGTAGAGCTCACGTAGAGATAAAAGGACAACTTAAAAGAGTGGATTTTCTCCTTCCATCACGTGGGCTCCAGGAATAGAACTGAGATCTTTAGGCTTGGTGGCAAGCACCATAACCAGTTCAGCCATCTCAGGACATGGTGAAGGGGGATTTTGACTTTGGGAAGTGAGGGGGTGGAGGAGGTCTGAGGCAGTCTATTTAAGACGGGACTTTCAAACTCGGCAAGAAGGTTCATGCCTGCAAACCCTGTACTCCTGAGGCTGAGGTAGAAGCAGGACGGAGTTCAAGGCTAGCCTGGGCTACTCAGTGAGACTCTACCTTTAAAACAAAGGTTTGTGTGTGTTGTGGGGAAGTCCACTCCAGCCACTCTTTGAGGGTCAGGATCCTGGATCTAGATTAGGGACACTGGGTGGTTGAACAGAGGTGGGGGCTGAGTTGGAGCCACATCGAGGAAGAGATCACTCGCGGATGCCTGGAGGTAGGTACCAGAATCTGAAGGCTGGATTTGTACCCACTTTGGACTCCCCGGGGGCGGAGCCCTGGGCGGGATCTATCCCAGCGCGGAAGGATGATGGGCGTGGCCATCTGGGCTTGGGCTTGGGGGGGTCCCAGGGACTGGGGCGGGGCGCGGGCTGGCGCTGCGCAGCCGCGGGGCGGCATCCGCGCATGCGGGGCTCACTCGGCTGCAGCCGGCGCCTACTGCCACTCCCGGGAGCATGAAGGACCGAACCCAGGAGCTCCGCACGGTGAGTCCGATCCCCGCGCGCTTCTCGCCCCGCGCCCCACAATTCTCCACTCGGCTCCCGCCGACCACCGGTGCGTCCACAAGGGGTCAGAGGTAGCTTTGCAAGCCTGAGGGACCTCTAAACCCCCCTGGGAGTCCCACCCCTCCGATCCACTTCGGGTCACGGACTCGAGCTCTTCAGCACTGGGACTGATGGCTGGAACCTGGGGTCTTGAGGAACTTTTCGGGGCGCTCCTGTTTGGGGGCAATTGGGGAGCTGTTATGGGGTTTCAGTGGCGGGATGCAAAATCGTGACCTGTTCCCCGCCCGCTTGAAGCCGTCCTTGTACTGTCCCCTGGAGGCAGAGCCTCTCGTCTCCCCCACCCCCTGCCCAGAGTTCCCCTCCCAACTCCATCCTTGGGTGCGCTGCGGAAATGAGGCCGCCGGGTGGGGGTGGCCTCTGCGGGAGCTGTCTCTTGGGGCGCCCCATCACCTGTGGCTCCCATCACCTGTGGCTCTCGATCCACCCCGGTCGTCTTAGGGATCCCTGGCTTGCTCTGAATTAAGCACTCAACCATACCTACCCTTGGTCCACCTTTGGGCTTCTAGGCCACCCAAGCTGGCGTTGCCCAGACCCTTCCCGGATTTCCAGGTCTAACTGCGACCTGGTTCTATTTTCCTACCTGTGTGTGACGGAGGCCTCTGGGGTGTGGCTCTTGGGGCGGGGTTTGGAGAGGAGTGGAAGGCTGTGGTGTGGCTCTAAGTTAGACCCATCATCTCTAAATCCTGAGGCCCCGGTCGCCTACTCTCATCACCCAGGGGAATATCCTTCCTCGGGCCTCAGACCGAGGGACCGAAGTTAAGCTAGCCCGAGGGAGGGTTGAATAAGGGTGCTTTATCGGGCCATCTTATCTGATTACCCTGCTGACCATCCCCAGCGAGCTCCACCCACTGATTTCTGGGAGCCCCCTCCCCCCAGCTGGGTGGCTCCCTAGATCTCTCTTCTTGTGCCCCACTTAGAGCGTTTCATGGAAAGTTTTGTCTTTGGGCTTTTGCCTAATGGCTTTGATTTCTGCTTAGCTTCCCCGTTTGTGCCTGGATCACCCCCCCCTACCGTAATGCCACATCTGTGCTCTCCAGTCTTGTCTTCCTCTTGGTCTACCTGCAACCGAACCCCACATGCCTTCAGACCCCTATTATTCCTGGCTGGCTGCCCAGTGCCTCATCTATTTCAAAGGAAATAGACAGTCTCTCATGTCATGTATAGTCTTTAAACACTTCCCCTCCGGTCCCTTGTCACCGCCCTCAAGTTTCCTGTGCTATGTTTTTTGTGTTTTATGTGGTGTCTTTTTTTTTTTTTAAATAAAATCTTTCTTTGTAGCCCAAGGTAGCTTGGAACCATGTAGGCCAGTTGGATCTTAAACTCAAAGCAATCCTCCTGCCTCAATTTCGTGAGTGCTGAGATAGCAGCATGCACCACCGCGTCAGACTGGTGCCACATTGATTCAGATAGCATGTCCAGGTGATGGACAGCCGTGCACATGGCCGAGTCTGGCTGGGGTACCTAGTGCGTCTGTTGTGGGTGGGTGAGGGAAATCGTGCTCAGGAACACAGCAGGCCTTTCCACACGATTGCACTCTCTGGCTCTCAGCTGTCAGCCTCTCTGCCGAAGGTAAAACTGAGGCACAGAAAAAGTGGCCTGCTTGTTTGTCGAACAGGCGGTAGATTAAGGTCAGACAGTTGGATTGTAAAAAACTTGAACCTAGGGCCGGAAAGGTGGCTCAGTGGTTAAGAGCACTAGTTGCTCTTCCGGAGGTCCTGAGTTCAATTCCCAGCAACCACATAGTGGCTCAGAACCGTCTGTAATGGGAAATGTTGCCTCTCTTCTGTCATGCAGATCTTCAAGAAGGCAGAGTACTCATATACATAAAATCTTTAAAAATCTTTTAAAAATCTTAAAATTTATCTTAAAATCTTAAGGAAAAAAAAAGCTTGAACTTAGATATATGTCCCCAACACTAGCCTGGGCATGACTAACTGACTAACAACCCTACATGCATTCTACTCCATCCAGGCATCAAAGTCCCTGGAGATGGTCCTCATGGCCTGCTGACCATGTCCGTGGAGGACATAGCTGATCCAAGCATGGCTGGACTGAAATAGTCATGGGGGCTGCTGCCATTTTTAGAAATCCCTTACTCTCACTGGGCAGTGATGGGTGCATCCCAGCACCCGGAGGCAGAGGCAGGGGGATCTCTGTGAGCTCGAGGCCAGCCTGGTCTACAGGTCAGCCAGGGCTACACAGAGAAACCCTGTCTTGAAAAAGACATCCGGCCGGGCGGTGGTGGCGCACGCCTTTAATCCCAGCACTCGAGAGACAGAGGAAGGCGGATCGCTGGGAGTTCGAGGCTAGCCTGGTCTACAAGAGCTAGTTCCGGGACAGAAAAAAAAAAACATCCGTTGCTCTCCTGTCCCAGAGTTCCTGTTTGTGAGATGCAAAGAGGGGATGCTTGGCACGTAGCTCAGCTGGTAGAGTGCTTGCCTAGCATAAACCCGAGTGTTGGGGCACACCTGTCAGTCATCTCAGCACTTCGGAGGTGGAGGCAGAAGGATCCAGAATTCACCATCATTCTTAGCCCTATGAGAATTTTGATGCTAGATAGCATGGGGTATGTGAGAAAATAAAAAGGGGAAAACTCAGAGCCCAGCTTCTTGGGGCTTGGGAGGAGATCCCAGGTTTTCCAGTTGTGACTGCATTTGCAGGAGCCCCTGAAGTGCAGGAGTCACCAGGGATGGGGACGCTGGTGCTGATGCTGCAGGACGCCTTCATGGCATCTATGTGCCTACTCCAGCCTTCCCTCCCTTTTCCTCATCCTCTGCCTCCTCCTCCTCCCTTTTCTCCCCCACCCAGCACCAGCACATTTGGAAGGAAGGAGAAGAGAGCTTATTTATAAAAGTCACACTTGGGGAAGGAGCTGGCGTGCTTCCTCACTGCTGCGCTGTGGGCTGGGCCCAGCCCTCTAGCCTTCCTCAGCCCCACCTCTCCCAGATCTGCAGATCCACAGTGAAATCAATCATGATGGGGCAGCAGCTTCCCCTGTCCCTAGCCTTGTAGCTAGGCCTCCAGATCAGAAGCCTGACCCGGCAGAGGTCAAGATCGGTCTAGGATCGCACAGCTGGGGAGAGAGTTGGGGAGTAAACTACTCCCCTGACGTGTGACATGCAGAGGCCTCATGCCTGGAACTCAGAGGTCTCCCTCGCTTTCTTCCTTCTTCCTGCCTTCATTTGTTGGAGAAGGGCTCATGTTAAACTTGTTGTGTTGCCTGGAACTCCTGATCTTGCAGGCTCAGCTCCCTACTGCTAGGGTGGCAGGTGTGTACCACCAAACTGATTGATTCTCTTTTCCTTTTTTTTTTTTTCTTTTCCTTTTCATGTTCCCCCCTGACACAGGTTTTCTCTGCATCCCAGGCTGGCCTGGAATTCATTATGTAGCCAAGGGTGGCCTCAGACTTTAAGCATTCTACCTCAGCTTCCTAAGTGTTGAGTAAGCCACCACACCCAGCTTTTATTTATTATCATTATTATTATTTTAATATCTTTACATGTATTCATTTATTTATTATGGGACGGCTGCGTGTGCATGGAGGTCAGAGGACAACTTTAAGGAGCCCTCTCCTTTCATCATGTGGGTTCCAAGGACGGAACTTACGGTGTCATGGTTGGTGGCAGGCGGCAGACGCCCTTACCTGCTGAGCCATCTTGTCGGCCCCTAATTTTTTTCTTGAGACGGTCTTTCCCACACTGGCCATGTGAGTCTACTCTTTTGGCCTCTCTAGCATTGGTATTTTGGACACGCGTGAACAGGTCTGCACCCTGATTTTCTGTGGGGTTTTGTTTGTTTTTAAGTTAAGGTCTCCTGTAGCTGAGGATGACTTTGGACTTCTGATTTTCCTGCCTTCGCTTTCCTAGTATTGGGATTTCAGGCATGCCCCATCGCTAACTCAGTCTCTGCTGTGATGGGGATGGAACTCGGGGCTTCCTGCCTGCTGCTCAGGCAGCTCTACCAGCTGAGCTATAGTCCTAGACCCTGTTCTGCATTTTCTTCTGGAGAATTTCTGGAACGGACACACACATACACCAATAACCCAGAGTATCCCCAGATTGTTGGTCACCTCTGTGCAAGGCCAGCATGGCACTGGAGACCCTGTGACAAGAAGTAGAGGGTGCCCGGGGACAGTCAGGGCAGAGGAGAAATTAGAATTTCTGTGGCCCAGAGGGAGCTGAACGTCCTGAGATAAAGACTGTGATCGGAAAGAAGGCGTCCGCTGACAAGAGAGTAGAATTTAGGCCTTCTCCCAGATGAAAGGTTTCCGAGCCAGGCCTGTCTTGTGGTGCATGTCTGTCTTCTTGGCTACTCAGGAGGCTGAGGCTGGAAAACTCTCGAATCCAAGGTCAGTCTGAACTGCATGGTGATTTCGGCATTAGCCTCAACAACTTGGTGAGACCTTGTCTCAAATAAAAAATATACAAATATAGCAGGGAGCTGGAGTTAGGGCTCCGTGGTTAAGAACACTTGTGGCCTGGTGGTGGCGGCACATTCCTTTAATTCTAGCACTCGGGAAGCAGAGGCAGGTGGATCTCTGTGAGTTTGAAACCAGCCTGGTCTACAGAGCTAGTTCCAGGACAGCCAGAGCTACACAGAGAAACCCTGTCTTGACAACCCCTAAATAAATAAATGTATAAAAAGGAGTGGGGTGATATCAAGGCCCCTGACACCTTGCTCTCAGTGCTCTATGAGACTGAGGACAGGCAGAACTTTCTGGAAGAGGTAGCCCAGGGTTCTCTTTGTCCACGCCCAGTCCCCTGCTCCTCAAGGTACCATCTCTGTCTCCTGCTTAACCTATTCTCTCTGCCCCTTTGTCAGATGGAGCTGGTATTAGCTAGGTTTAGTGGCATAGGCCTGTATTCCCAGAATGTAGGAGACGGAGCCAAAAGAATCGGGAGTTCAAGGCCATCTTCAGCTACTTAGCAGTTAAAGCCAACTTGGGCTACAGGATACCCTGCCTCAAAACAAACAAGCAACAACAACAACAAACCCAGAATGAAAAACAAATAATAAAGTGGATATGACATTATCTGTCGCCCAGAGGAGGTGACCTAATGTGTGGTTTCCTTATTCCTCCACAGCTCCCCGGGAGAGGGTTTAGAATAAACTCTATACTTGGGCATGTATACGGCTGGGATGCAGATGGAATCGGCTTACAGGACCATCTAGTCAAACCACCTGTTTTCCATAGCACAAACATAAGGTTGAGAGAAGACCAGGGGTTTATTTAAGGATACACGACCCAGTACTCCCCTTTCTGGGTTGTGTGGAGGGCGCTGAGCCGGGGCAGAGACTTTAAGTAAGTAGGAAGTGGAGTTGCAGGGATCATCCGGCTCCGGGGTGGAGATAGGAGACTAGGCAGGATTTGGGAGCTTGCTTTTCTGGAGACCCAGCCTGCTTCTCTCTGTATACCCCTGTCTGGAGCTCAGGGCCTCTCTGCACTAGTGATATTGACTTTGATTAGTCACTAAAGAGGAAGGGGGAAAAAAAAGCCTTGGAGGCAGCCAGACAGCAATGCTGGCTGGGCCAGCAGATGAATCAAACCCTGCTGGCTGGCCTGCTGCCATCCCCTGGCCTCTGCACCTCCCAGAACAATCACACTGGCTTTCTGGAGGAAAAGTGTCCTGGAATACGGAAGTCTGTGCCAGGAAGATCACATAGATTGTCATCAACACCGCTAGGCGCAGCTCCGAGCTCTCTGCCCACAGTGGCTCAGGGGAGCTCCTGTGTTCCTCGGTTATCTTTGCCGGGGACAACACTTGCTTCCAGCCTTGCAATTTCCTGGCAGTCATGAGGTCAGAGGGTCAAAGGACAACTCTAGGACGTCCATTCTCTCCTTCCTACTCTCTGTGGGTCCCAGGGATCAAACTCAGGTTGCCAGCCTTGAGTGGAAAGGGCTTTTGCCTGGCTGAGCCATCTCACTGGCGTTTGGAAGGGGCACCCATGAACCACAGTGCACCCATGGGAGTCAGAGGAGACCTTTTGGGAAGTTCTTTTTATCTGCTATGTGGGCTGAACTTAGGTCATCAAGCTTCAAGCCACTGAGACATTTCACTTGTCCAAGGAGTGTGTACGTGTGTGTGTTTTAAATATATTTATTTATTATGTATACAATATTCTGTCTGCTTGTATACCTGAAGGCCAGAAGAGGACACCAGCCCTTATTACAGATGGTTGTGAGCCACCATGTGGTTGCTGGGAATTGAACTCAGGACCTTTGGAAGAGCAGGCAATGCTCTTAACTGCTGAGCCATCTGTGTGTTTTAACTGATGGCTTTTTTGTTGTTTTGGGGCAAGATTTTGATGTTTAGCCCAGGCTATCCTCAAACTTGTATTAGTCTTTCTGCCTTTGCCTCTTGTGTGCTGGGATTGCCATTAGGTACCATGGTGCCATAGTTAGGGTTTCTGTTGCTGTGAGGAGACACCATGGCCATGGTCACTCTTATAAAGGAAAACATTTAATTGAGGTGGCAGCTTACAGTTCAGAGGCTCAGTCCATGGCATGGCAGCAGGCAGACAGATATGCTTCTGAGTCGTAGCTCAGCGTTCTACATCTTCCAGGCAACAGGAAGTGAACTGTCTCACTTGGGCGTGGCTTGAGCATATATCAGATCTCAAAGCCTGCATCCACAGTAACACACATCCTCCTACAAGGCCCTTCTACTCCAACAAGGTCACACCTCCGAATAGTGCCACTCCCTCTGGGGGCCATTTTCTTTCAAACCACCACACATGACTTCTGTGGAGTTTGTCTTACTTGTTTGCAGTGTTAGAGATCAAACTCAAGGCATTATATAGTCTGGGCAGGTGCTCTACCACTGAGCCACACCCCAGCCCCTCACTGGGGGATTCTAGGCAGGTGCTCTACCACTGAGCCGTATTGCCAGCCCCTCATTGGGGGATTTTAATTGTGTATATATGTGTATATCTGTATGTGGGTATGTGCACATGTGTCAGGTGCCTTGCGGTTCTAGAAGAGGGTGTCAGATCCCCTGGAACTGGAGTTGCAGGCCCTTGTGAGCTACCCAGTGTGGGTGCTGAGTCCTGAAGTCAGTCATCTGAAAGAGCAATTTGAATTCTTAACTGCTGAGCCATTTCTCCTGCTCCCTGGAAATGGATATTTAACCCCTCCCCTAAAGGGTCCTAGATATGAATTAGGGTCCAAAACCGGGGATAAGCAACAAAACCCACCAGGAAAAATCAAATCACTAGGATCTATGAAAGAGAGGAATAGCATTGAGGGTGGGGTTGTCAAACAGCTGCACAACTGGAATGCCAGCATTTGAGAGGTGGAGGGAGGCAAGAGGATTTCTGTGCATTCAAGGTTAGCCTGGAGCCGGGCAGTGGTAGCGCACGCCTCTAATCCCAGCACTCTGAAGGCAGAGGCAGGCAGATCTCTGTGAGTTCTAGGCCAGCCTGGTCTACAAGAACGAGTGCCAGGACAGGCTCCAAAGCTACAGAGAAACCCTGTCTCGAAAAACTAAAAAAAAAAAAAAAAGTTAGCCTGGGACCCTGTCTCATAGAACAGAGCAGGAAGGGAGCTCTTGGACACAGGAGGGTTCCAATCTGGGAGTTTGAGGAGATGGCTCTGAAGAGGGCCAGAGACACTTTGGCCTGACTGGCAGCAAGATTGGTTTCTGTGCATGTCTGCCCATAGGATGTTTGGGCCTTGGTCTATCCTTACCTCTAGCTGTCGCCTTCGTGCTAAAGTTCACCAAGTCCTTACTTACTCTGTCCCTTCTGTGTAGCTTCCATTACCCCCACCTGGATCCTTAATCATCAAATAAGTGAATAAATAAATACCTGGCTGCTCATTTGGGTTTGTCTGTCAGTGACAGGGTCTGTGTAGCCCAGGCTGGCCTCAAACTTGGTATGTAGTTGAGGATAATCCTAAACTTCTCACCTTCCTGCCCCCACCACCCCAAGTGCTCAGATTACAGACATGCACTACCATGTTGACTCAGTGGTGGGGAGCAAACCCAGGACTTCATTCATGACAGGCAAGCACTCTTCCAGCCGAGCCACATTCCTGGTGCACGGGTGACCACGCTGTGCTCATGTACCGTGCCCACCCTGGTCAGGACACCAGGAGGAAGGCCTGCCAGGATAGCCAGGTTAGCCTCTTTACCAGGTTTGCTTTGGTCAGGAATATGTCTGGGAGGAACATCATGGCCTACGCCTGTGACCCCAGCCCTGGGGAGACGGAGACAGACAGATGGCTGTTGCGTCGACTCAGGACAAACCAAGCGTGAGAAGGGAAGCAAACGAAGTGAACAGGATAGGTCCTTTTCGTGCCCCCATTCCAGCCACAGGGACTGTGGGCAGGAGACAGTTTAGGCTTTTTCTTGAAAGAACGTATTATGTGATTAGAATTTTTTAAAATTGTTTCAATTTTCTCTATTTCTCTGTATGCATCATGTATCATACGTGATGTATGACGAGGACTGGCTTGACACTAGGGCGTGTGTGTGTGTGTGTGTGTGTGTGTGTGTGTGTGTGTGTGTNAACACTGAAAGACTAACTGTTAAGAAAGAGGTCGCCTCCCAACGCACATAACTCATTCGACACTGTCAAAGTAATGTAGAACTCCAAGAGTAGCTTGAATTGGGGAAATTGAAAGACTTTTTATTAAAGCACCACAGAGGGTTTATGTCTCAAACATCAGAAAGTAAACCATGATCTGTGTGTGCTCGGGGTTTTGAAGAGCAAGATATGGGGTAAGTAAACTATTCGTTTGTTTATTTCTGAAGTAAGTGGCACTGAGTTCATCTTATGAACTACAGTTGCTCTCTACACTGGCTTCGGGGTGCGGTGTGTGTGTGTGTGTGTGTGTGTGTGAGAGAGAGAGAGAGAGAGAGAGAGAGAGAGAGATGTATTGTGAGGGTACATCCGTGTGTGTGTGTGTGTGTGTGTGTGTGTGTGTGTGTGTGTGTGATGTATTGTGAGGGTACATCCTTGCCGTGGCTCCTGTGTTGACATCAGAGGACAACTTTGTATCATTGCTTCTGTCTATGCATCTTTCTGCGGGTCCTAGGGATCCAGCTCAGGTCGGCAGGCTTTGTGGCAGGTGCTCTTACCTGCTGATCCCCCCTTAGTTTCCTCCCACCTTGATTTTGAGACAGGCTCTCTCCTCTCATTCCGACATCTGCTTCCAGTGGGTTCTTCTGGCTCTGCCTCCCTTCTCCCTGTAGGTGCGCTGAGAGCTCACATAACAGCCACCGCATCCAGTTTTTTTTTTTTTAAATAAATATGAATTCCAGGAATTTAACCCAGGCCACTGAACTCAGGTCATCAGGATTGCAAGGCAAGCTCTTTGACCTGCCAAGCCATTTTGCCAGACAGCCCTGTATTGATTATCTGGCTATATTAAGAGAGTTAGACATCTTGATCAGCCTCTGCCTCCTGAGTGCTGGGATTAAAGGTGTGTGTCACCACCGCTCAGTTTTTTGACACTGCTCAAACTACAGTAGGTTCAGTTTGCATACTGCACAACACAGGCAGGGCAGAGGCTGAGCAGAGCGCGTCTCAGGCCTCTGGAGAAAGGAATGCCTACTGAGTTGAGAGGAGCAGAGCAGGGAGGACGCTGGTGACACCGTTAGCTCTAGTAGAGCCACCCTAGGGAGGAGGCAGGAACAGACTCTTCAGAGCAGAGAGCCAACCACAGGAAAGAGAGGAGACTGCCAACAGCGGGGCCTTCCAGAAATGGGCAGTGCTGTCTGGAAAAGGTAGTAAAGAAGCATTCCGAGGTGAAGGGGCGAGGCTCCTCAGGTCGCCCAGGGCATGAAAGCTTGGCCATGGCTCCCATCTGGATCTGAAAGGTGTGTGGGAAACCAGAGGAATGGGGGGCAATTAGAGGACAGGGCCCCCTGATAGAGGCAGCACCTGAGGGTGAAGGGATGGTAGACTTCCTGGAATTGGAAGTCCAGGGGAAGCAGCGTGATTTGCAGGGGTGGGAAGATGTTCACAGGGGCAGTCGATAGACTCTGGGATGTGGGGAGGAGAAGGAAACTGGTCCTAGTGAGGTGGAGACAGTGATGGCCTCTGGCCAGCTTTGACTGTCAGCTTCATACAACCTGGGAAGAGACTCAATCCTTCAGCTAGTCTGTATTGCCTTGGCCCATGGGCATACCTGCATGGGACATGTCTGTGTTGTTCATGTGGGAAAACCCCGCTCACTGTGGGTGGTACCGTTCCTTGGGTCCTGCGCTGAGTAAGAGTGGACGGCTGTGAGCCACCATGTGGGTGCTGGGAACCGAACTCAGGTCCTCTGCAAGAGCAGCAAGTGCTCTTAACCACTGAGCCAGCTCTCCAGCCCTCCTCTCTGCTCTTTACTGGCTGTGATGTGGCTGGCTGGTCCTCTCAAGGTCCAGCTACTGTGACTTCTCCACAGTTATAGGCTGTAACCTGGGGCTGTGAGCTAAGAAACTTTCCCCGCCAAGAGACCTTGAGAAAGGTGATTCCTACGGGCTTCTCCCTCAGGGTACCTGAGAGCCATGCCAGGTTTGATGACCACAGCTGGGAGGTCAGACCCACACCTTCCGACTGGCTTTGGGGCCACTCTGAATGGCCCCTTCAGAATCTCTCCAGGCCCTTCCTTCCCAGCTTTGCCCTCACAGACAAGGTCTGGCTGTATCCCTGCCAGTCTCCACTCTAGCTCCAGCCCTTAGGCAGTGGTGGGGATGGTGGGATGAGCTCTAGAGAGATCGAATGCCTGTGGGATGGATGGCAAAGTGAAGTGGTACGGAGAAATACCAGCCCAGCCCCAGGAGTCCCAAGGGTGGAGCAGGGGACTCGGCAAGGCTGGCACCCAAGTTCTGAGGGACTGGGGATAGAGCCAGGGTTATGTGTGTTCTAGGCCCTCTATTAACTACTAAATGACCTTTTTTTTTTTAGTGTTATTTTTATTGTTTTAAAACTTTTAGTATATGTATGTCCTTGAGTGGATATGTGCACTTGAGTACAGGTACCGCAGAGGGCAGAAGAGGGCACCAGATCCATTTGAGCTGGAGTTACAGGTGCTTGTGATCTGCCTGTTGTGGGTGCTGGGAACCAAAACTTGGATCCTCTGTAAGAGCAATATGAGCTCTCAACTGCAGAACCAATTGAAAGGTTTTGAGACCGGGTCACTGTAGCCCAAGCTAGCCTGGATTTCCCTACACAGCTGGGCATGACTTTGACTCCTTATCCTCTTGTTTGAGGAGTGCTGTTGGGATTACAGGCTCCTGCCTCACTGGTGGATATTCCCAGATAAGGAAGCTGGAAACCGGGCAATTCTAGCACCCAGGAGGTGGAGCTGGAAGGGTCAGGAGTTCAAGGCCATCCTCAGCAGCACAAGCTCGCTCAGGCTGGCCAGTTGAGTTGGTGGTTAGTTTGGGCTGTTAGATAAAGGAGCAGACAAGATGGTTCCGGGGTAAAGGTGCTTTCTGCTGGGTCCAATCCCCAGGATCCACATGGTGGAAGGTGAGGACCAACTCCTACAAT
Source organism: Alexandromys fortis (assembly GCF_014885135.2). NCBI lineage: Eukaryota > Metazoa > Chordata > Mammalia > Rodentia > Cricetidae > Alexandromys > Alexandromys fortis. The sequence continues at coordinate 47,150 of NW_026068184.1, forward strand.
TTGTTCTTTGACCTACGGAGTGCAGGCGCGTACCTACCCATGCATGGTGTACACATGCATACCCATATGTATCACAACCATATGTATTTTTTGTAATTAAAAATTTTTTATGCGAATAAGCAAAAAGCAAAGGAGATGGAACAATTCTCACTCCACCTTTCCAAGTACCCCAGAGACCGAATGGCATAAACCCCAATTCCAGTGCTCAGGACCTGGCTAGCTGCAGAGTGACAGGGGACAGAGCTCTTGCAGGCTATGCCATGCCTCAGTTTCCCTAAGGAATACCCTGTGTGACTCAACTCCACAGCCAGGAATGGCTCCTAAGTGTGACAATAGCTCCCAGTGTCTTCTTGTCTATGGATGGGGGAGGGATGGCCACCTGGTGAAGTCCACAGGCACTCTGAGGAGACAGAGTAGAGCGGGGGGCTTATTTTAGCTGCCCGGGGGAGGAGGTGTGATCTCTAGATGGGAGGGGGCCCCTCAGTGCTGCCTCCAGAGAAGCTTCTAGCCACCCCCTTGCATTGGGTGGGTCCTGCTTTGACGAGGTAATGGAGCCCAAGAAAATGCCTGCGTCTCATTCTTCTAAGTCCTGTGCCCCTACAGTCAGCTCTCGCTATCCCCAGTTCACAGAAGAGTATAAGTTTCACAGGGATGGGACGTCCTTGAGCTAGGCCTTCTCATCCCCTCAACCTGAATCGTGTTGAGAGAGCGGACAGTGCCCTCTGCCATCAGGTACTGAGCAGTCAGCCTTGGCAGAGCCCTGACTCCTGACCCAAAGGTGATAGTTCTTGTCCTAGGTCACATTGGTAGACCTTGGCTGTGGGGAAGGACACTGGACTAACCAGCTCATGGCCTTGGTTGACTCCAGGTGTTATTGGCTAGGATGACCATGAGCAGGGGCTGGAGAGATTGCACAGCAATTACAATGCTTGAGTTCAGATCTCTGGAACCCATGCCATGTGAGTGTGGCCAGGATGGCGCTGTGTTTCCGCTTCACCTCCTCCACATTTTCAGCAATCTGATCGGCAAGCTCTGGGCTTGATTGAGAGACCTGCCTCAATAAACAAGGGGGATGAGCAACCAAGGACATCAATTTCAGGCCTCCACATGCGTGTGCACGTGCACACAGACAAACATACATGCACATCACATACATACACACATGTGCACACACACACAAATGGAAAAGGGGAAAACAATGACCATGGCCAGAAGGCAAGCCTAGTCTAATTATTCCCTGGCTGGTAATTGTGGTTTTTATATGGCTGCTTTTGGGACGCTGGGACCTACAGGTCTTGGAAACGCTGAGCTCCATTTTAATTGAGAAGCAGGCATAGTGGCACTCACCCATAATCCCAGCGCTTGAGAGGCTGAGGGAAGGTCAGAAGTTTAACCGTAGCCTGGCCTAGAAAGTGGGACGCCGTCTAAAAACAGAACAAAACAAAGACCATTGTGTCTGGAGAGTGGGAAGCCCTGGCTTGAAAGGAGTCTGTCCGGCAAATTTTGGAGACTCGAGTGGAGCTCGGTTAACTCAGACAGCAACCTATTGGTTGGCTTCAGTTTTAGGGACCAATGGTATGGTAACCAAGTTCCATAGCTGCTGGAAGGGGACATGATTCTGTCACCCACTTGACAGGCAGATCTTCTCTACTGTGCCGGGGGCCTGGGGATCCTCCAGGTGGCACTGTGGCGGGAAGCTGGGACACAGCTTATCTGTCCTTGCTCCTGCCCAGAGACTTGCATGAGGGAGATAAATGGCCAAAGAGCCTCCTGTGCCTGTGTATAAAGAAGGTTCACAGTTTAGAATCCCAGGGGACCCTCTCATGTCCACTCACACGTATGTTTGACCCTATCTAGGCCAAGGACAGCGATGACGATGATGATGTCACTGTCACCGTGGACCGAGACCGCTTCATGGATGAGTTCTTCGAACAGGTGGGAACCAGCCTGCTCCATGTCCCCTCTTGCCCCTGCCATTCCTTACCCAAGAGCTGGTGCAGGATTCTCCTGCACCTAAGTCTTGCTCTCCCCCCACCCCCCACCCCTCAGGACGGGGCTCCAGTCTGAGCCAATTTGAGGGTGGATAAGTTGATGCTTACTTAGCAAAGCAGAGTCATGCTTGGGACTTTCCAGGAGTGGTTGCCCGGCTCCCAATGCTGGCCTGTCTTCCCTCTGAGTCCCTGCTGTTTTCCTCTTAACCCCCCTGACCTGGGTCCCCAGGTGGAAGAGATCCGGGGCTTTATTGACAAGATTGCTGAAAATGTGGAGGAGGTGAAGCGGAAACACAGCGCCATCCTGGCCTCCCCCAACCCGGACGAGAGTGAGTGAGAATGGGGGCAGCTGCAAAACAGGGCTCCTGAGCCCCAGCCCCCCTGGACTGGGGTGTGAGGGGCAGTGGGGTTCGATCTGCACATGTAGAAGGCAGGGCTCCTTGCCCTGATCCAAACCTGGAGTTGAACGAGTCATTGCCCGCGTCACCAATAGACATGGGACTGCTGTGAAGATTGTGGTGGCCAGGGATGGTGGTACACACCTGTGATCCCAGGAGGTGGGGGTTGGAAGATCAGGAGTTCAAGGTCATCCTTTGTTACCAAGAGAGTTCCAGGCCAGCCCCCCTTCCCCAGCTACCTGGCTTTTTCCTAAGGGCATAGGGATGTCAGGCAGCTCTCTTAGGGTGCTGGGAATAAGAATCTGTGGATGGATGGATGGATGGATGGATGGATGGATGGATGGATGGATGGATGGATGGGACAGGGAGAAGGAGAGAGTCACCTGATGAATTGGAGGTTGCCCAGTCCAACCCCTCCCTCCTTGACGCCCCTGGGAGCAGATGGCAACTCTGAGGTGGCTCTCTGACAGAGCAGGCAAGCTTCCTGTGAGATCTGGCATCCTGCCCCTTAGTAGCCCAGAGTCCTGCATTCTTGTAGCTCCAGGAAGTTAATCACCTGTCTCCTTTCACACAGGGAGCCTGCCTGTATCTAAATCCCACTCGGTCCTAAACAGGGTCTGGCCTGGTCTTCACATTCCTGTTGAGGGGTGTGAGTGTGAGTGTGAGTGTGAGTGTGTGTGTGTGTGTGTGTGTGTGTGTGTGTTGTAGTCAGGCCCAGCCTTGGAGGGTTTTAACTGCAGGCTCCCGGAGGCACTGGCCGGCCGCTCCTCTGCCTTAGGGACCCAGGCATACCTGCCCACCCTCCGTGGTCACTAGTTCCTGGAGGCTTGCTGTCTTGCGTTCCCTGTCCTCTGGGAATGCCAGCCCCCTGTGGTTCACAAAAGGCAAGGGAAGGCTTTTGTGTCAAGCATGTGTCCCCCTCATCTAGGTCTCCTCACCCTCTGGGCCAGGATAAGGTTCCCTCTGGCCCTTTGGTTCAGTATGTAGGGATAGCAGCTGTGCTGTGCCTGTCCCCCCCCCTCCTGCCCCCCTCGAGGCAGAATGAAGCGCCTGGGAGCGTCTGGGAGCTAAGGAGGTGTCCGGGGAGGGGAGGGGAGGGAAGAGGAGGGGAGAGGAAGGGAGGAACCACCGGGCCGTGGGAAGGCTGCACAGCCATCTCACTTTATCCCTTCCTAAACCTTTGTCCACGGTGGCTGCAGTGATGTATGTGTTGCTGTCTGTGGTTATCTAGGTCACCCTGTGGCCTCGTGTGGGCTGCATAATCTGGTCGTTTTGTGGTGAGAAGAAAGCAGTGAGTTCCAGATGTAACTCAGTGGATGGAATACTTGACTAGCTTGTGCAAAGTTCTGGGTTCAATCCCCGGCTCCCTGTAACTGGGACGTGGTGGTGGTACATGGCCATTCTAGCACTCAGGAAGGTAGAGGTGGGAGATTAGAAGTTCAAGGTCATCTGTGGCCTTGTGTAAGTTTCAGGGTAGCCTGGGCTATATCTGAAGGAAGGGGAGGAGCTGGCAAGGGGACCCCCTCAGCTGCTGGAGGTGGGGCGGGCAGACCATACTGGAACTACCTGGTTTCCTCTCTCACCTTCCAGTGCTACCGCTGTCCACACTTATCCCTGTGTGGCCCACAGAGAGGGTATGGTTCCCACAAACTGGGCGGCAGAGCCACATGGAGAAGCAGCTGCTCATCAAGGGGAGAGGGCATCCCGTGGGCCTGGGCGGCAGGGCAGAGCTGAGGAGGAATATGGTCATTGGCAGCGGGTCGGGGGCTTTCCTGGATCAACGCTGCTTCTGGCTCCTTGGGGGCCGCCATCCGGCTGGGCTATTTTAGGTCTGAGCAAAAAAGGCTGAGACAGCAGAGCAGCTGGTGACCAAGTTTCCTTTTGTTCGTGGGAGGAAGGCTCCCTCCTCCACTCCGCAGAGCCCCCCTGACATCCATCAGGATCGGTAATCCTCCTATCCTGATAGTCACTGCTATCACCCCTAAGTCCTCTGTCCCCAGTGTGTATGGGAGGAAAGGTGGGAGCCAAGAACCTGATCCCAGTCTCTCCTGAAGAGAGGGTGGTACTGGTGGCTGGGGGGGGCAGCAAGCTGAGCCCCCTGAGGCCTCTTCCAGCTTCAAGTCATAGCTGTGGCTAAGACAGGGCTTTCCCTCACCTTTAGTCACCTCTCATGACCCCCAGTGACCTGTCACCTCCAGGGCTACAACCCCCTGGGGAAAGTGCTCCCTTTGAAACTGCTACCTCCCACCAAGACCACAGTGGCCCCTCTCAGCCACTCGGGGGGAGCTAAGCACATAGAAAGGACAGCTTTGTGAGGCGTTCAGGGTCAGCTGTTGCTTCGACTAAGTAGGCAAGGTGGGCACCCTGCTGATCTGGTAGGTTTCCACTTAACGTCCTGAGCCACCAGGTAAAGCCAGGTGAACCTGGCCCCATCCCACCCCTAGCACCCAACAAGAAAACAGTCCTCAGCACCGACTGCAGCCCAAGCAGCCTTAAATTTAGCCCCATCTGTTATCCGCAAGGGATGGGGGAAGCAGCGAAACCGGAGGGCGGCTTCTTGGAAGGCAGCGGGAGGGAGGGGGGAGACTATAGCTGAGGTGGCTTCGGCCTAGAATTGCGGCTGTAGACAAAGAGGTAGCAGAGGGAAGAGAGGACGCCGTAATGCTGGGGTTTGCCCAGAGCCCCCTGTTCAGTCTTGGTGCCAGAGGCCGGGTCTGAAAGAGGAGGAAAACATGTATGTCCCCCTCCCCCTGTAGAGACCAAGGAGGAGCTGGAAGAGCTCATGTCGGACATCAAGAAGACAGCAAACAAAGTCCGCTCCAAGTTAAAGAGTGAGTCCCTCCGGGCTAGGGGACTGGGGATGTGGCTCCGTTGGTACAGCCCAGCCTATGTGAAGCCCCCTGAATCTGATCCACAGAACCCTACAAGAGGGTGTGGAGACTCACCTGTAATCTCCAAACACAGAGATGGAAGAATCAAGAGTTCAAGGACAGTCTAGGCTACATAGTTTGAGGACAGCCAGGGCTATATGAGAATTATGTAGAAGTAATAAATTTTAAAACCCACCCAAGGAGGTGGCTGGCATCCTGGAGTCATGCAGAGACCATCTGTTGTGTTGTCTGCGTCCACAAATAAACATACATGTCCCATGGCCGTTGCAGTTAAAGGAGCATGTCCTGCAGGTGGCACACACCTGGTCCTCACTTTCCTGAACAAAAGAGGAATTATCAGGTCACAAAGTGGCCCGAACTACCAGTCCTAGCATAAGCAAGTGCATCCAGGTGTGCTCACACACACCCCTACCTTACTTAGGTATCCACAGGTGGGTGTGTGCTTGCACACAGATGTACACAGCTGCACACACTAGCCAGCGAGAAGAAACGTTGTTGGTCCATTATTGTTTACAGTTTGCTTTCTGTATGGCCCCACCTCCCCCATACCTTTTGACACGGGCAGAGGCTTCGTTCCCGGGGTGTGGGGTGGGAAGCTGAAGCCTCCACTTGTGGCTGGAGCCGATGCACGGAGGCCGTGCACTGCTCAGCCGTCCCCTATCATCACCTTCCACCCAGGCATCGAGCAGAGCATAGAGCAGGAGGAAGGGCTGAACCGCTCATCCGCCGACCTGAGGATCCGGAAGACGCAGGTGCAGCAGGACGGCGGGGGTGGGCGGGTCTCTGGGTCCCCGTGGAGCCTGATACCTACCAGCTCTCCTGTCTCCCCGCCCCCAACTCCCAGCACTCCACTCTGTCACGAAAGTTTGTGGAGGTAATGTCCGAGTACAATGCCACACAGTCCGACTACCGAGAACGCTGCAAAGGACGCATCCAGAGGCAGCTGGAGATCAGTGAGCTAGGGACAGGGTCCGGGCTGGGAAGGAGGGGCCTGTGGCTGAAGGAGTGGTAGATGGGGCTTGTGGCTAGTAATGTAGTTTGGACTGGAGTGTTGGAGCCACAAGCCCTGGCCGGTGGCCACGGTTCGAGTTTAAGTGGTGGTAGGTGTGGCCTGTGGCTAGGGGTGTGGTTTGTGCTGCATGGGTGGTGCCATGGGTGGAGCCTGGGTATGGGCCTTGGACTAAGGTGAGGTGGGTAGGACCTTGTGGTGCCTGTGTGGCCTGGGTTGGAAGGATGGGGCCCTTCCCTTAGGGGTGGGACTTGTAGCGGGAGGTGTGGTTGAGGGTGGGGCTTCGGCTGGAGGGCTAGGACTAGAAGCTACTGAGTTCCCTGGAGAAGGCAGGATTTAATGTGGTTTCACCCACAGCTGGCCGGACTACGACCAGTGAGGAGTTGGAAGACATGCTGGAAAGCGGGAACCCTGCCATCTTTGCCTCTGGGGTGAGTGGGAAGCCTTCCCTGTTACCGGGACCCATGGACCACATGTCTCCACACTAGGCCCAGTGAGTGCCAAGCCCACGGTCAGGACAGTGTTTGGATTTTAGAGAAAGCCTGAGTCTCAATCAAGAAAAGGGAGGAGACCAAGTTGAGGGTCCCATAAATATCAGGGGCAAAAGTGAAAATCAAAACTTGTGTCCGGGTTAGGATGCCTCATCAGATAAAGGAGCTTGCTGCCAGGCCTGGCTGATGACCTCAGTTGGATCCCTGGGACACGATGGTGAGAGCAGAGAACTAACTCCTGCAAGTTGTCCACACACACACACACACACACACACACACACACACACACACCACATACATACACACTCCCACACACATACCACATAGATACATACATATACCCCACATACATACACAGCATGTGTGTGTGCACATGCACGCGCAAATAAAACATAGTAAGAAAAATTAAGACGGGTATCTAAGCCGGGCATGATGCCTCACACCTGTAAACCCAGCACTTGAGAGGCTGAAGAGCACACAATGCTGCTGGTTCAAGGCCAACCAGGGTATGTCTGTAGACCAAGCAGGTGCGAGGTTGCACACCTGTCGTCCTGGCACTGGACAGGTGGAGGGAGGAGGGTGGAGTCGGCACCAGGCAGGTGAAGGGAGGAGGGTGGAGTCGCTACCATCCTTGGCTACACAGCACGTTGGCAGACAGGCTGGGCTCATGAGACCCTGCCTCGGAACAGGCTCGGAGTGCCTGTAACTGCAGCAGTGAGCAGGCAGATCCAGGCCAAAACTGAGAGCTGCCGGCCGGCCAGTCTAACCAAAAAGGTGAATTTCTGGTTCAGTGAGAGACTGTGTCTCACAGAGGCAGGGCCGACAAGATGGCTAAGAGGGGAAAGGAACCTGCTGCTGAGGCTTATGACCTGAGTTTAATCCCCAAGAAGTACTCAGAGGAAGGAGAAAAATGGCTTTACCAAGTTGTCCTCTGAGTACAAGCAAGCTGCAGCATGCAGACACTCCCATACGTGCAAATAAAAACTGTTTTACATCTATTTTTGTTTAAGAAATGGTGAAGAAGATAGGGGAGAATACCTTGTTCTGGCCTCTGCGTGTGTGCAAGTTGGTACACAGACCTGTTCATGCACACTCACACACACACAAATGTTTAGGAAACCCCCGAAACAGGACTGGCCTGTAGCTCGGTGGTTGAAGTATTTGCCTGCTACTCATGAAACCCTGGATTTAGTTCTCAGCACTCACTAAAACCCAGCGAGGTGGCAGGTCAGGCATGGTGGCGCAGGCCTTTCATCCTCACACGTAGGAGGCAGAGGCAGGTGGATCTCTGTGAGTTCGAGACCTGACTGCTCTGCCAATCGAGTTCCAGGACAGCCAGGACTGTTATACAGAGAAACCCTGTCTCAGAAAACCAAAAAAATAAAGAGAGTCAGGAGGATCAGGAGTTTAAGGTAATCTTTGGCTGCGTCACCAGTTCCGGGGCAGCCTAGGATATATGAGATTCTGTTTCAAACAAAGATGGCTCAACAGCTACCTAGGTGGGATGCCGGGACTATTTATGAAAGGAGAAAATGACGCCTTGTCTGGCTTCCACCTGTGTGCTGTTGAGCATGGTTGCACGCACACTCACATACAATAAATAAGGGTGTGTGTGTGCATTTTATATTATTTATTTGTTTGTTTATTTTCGGTGGCAGGGTCTCACTATGTGGCCCTGGCCGTTCTAGAACTTTCTGTGCAGACCTGACTGGTTTGGAACTCACAGAGATTTGTCTGCTGATGCCTCTCAAGTGCTGGGATTAAAGGGGTTCACGCTCATGCCTGCCATAATAAAACAGTCATTTGTTGAGCACTAACTCTGTGTGTGTGTGTGTGGGGGGGGTGTCATCAGCTCCTCATTTCAGGCAGGAATTGAGTCACACAGAAACTAATTATCAGTGGAGCCAAACAGGAGGCGGGAAGGGCTGTGGCGGCGGCTGCTTCTGCATAACCTCTGCTCATCCCAGCCACCTTTCTCCTTGGCCCCTGTTCTCGTTTCATTTCCATGGCTATGATAATGGCTGTCCATGCCTGGACAGAAAGCAACCCAGGGGAGAGGGGTCATGATCTAGCTCACAGGAGCTTGAAGTAGCTAGTCACATCGCAGTCAAAGCAGAGAGAAAATGAATGTTCGCGAGCTTAGTGCTCGGCAAGCTTCCTCTTAACATAGTCCAAGATCTTCTGGGTAGGGAATGGTGCCACTCACAGTGGGCTGGGTCTCCTCATCTCAGTTAACATTGATAATTAGAGAATCCTTCATTGATAATTAAGACACTCCTTCATAGATATGTCCCTAACTAAGCTGATTTGAACAGTCTCCATTGAGATGAGACTCTTCCTGGTGATTTCAGGTTATGTCAGATTGACAAAATTAATGTTGTTAATGCGGTGTTGGTGCATGCCCTTAATCCCAGCACTCGGTGGCAGAGGCAGGCGGATCTCTGAGTTTGAGGCCAGCCTGGTCTACAGAACAAGTTCAGAACAGGCACCAAAGCTATAGAGAAACCCTGTCTCAAACAACAACAACAATAAATTGACAAAACTAATCACTGAGCCTGGAGAAATGATTGTGGTTAAGATCCCTTGCTGCTCTTCCGGGGAGCATGAGCTTCGTTCCCAGTACCCGTGTCTGACGGCTCCTAACCACCTGTCACTCCAGCTCCTCTTCTGGCCCTCAGTCACTACACTCACACATCTAAACAAACACACATAAATTGAAAAACGAAAAATGACAGGCTCCCCGTTTCTCCTAGATCATCATGGACTCCAGCATCTCGAAGCAGGCGCTGAGCGAGATCGAGACCAGGCACAGTGAGATCATCAAGCTGGAGACCAGCATCCGGGAGCTGCATGATATGTTCATGGACATGGCCATGCTGGTGGAGAGCCAGGTGAGTGCCCGCATCCACGATGCTAGGACCTCTGGCTCCCAGCAGCATCCAGGACCACACTAACCCCTTCCCTTTCCACCCAACACGCTGCCCTGCCCGGGAGGGAAAGTGTCTTCAGGTAACCATAGTCTGTTGTAAGGGCCTCCAGGGATCCTGCTGCATGGCTCTGCTTGGTCCCCCTGGCCCTGCATGGTCCCACCCTTTACCCCAGCCCTGTCCTGGCTTCACAAACTCTGTCATGGGTCACTAGGAGCAGAAGGCATAGCAATGGACAAGACAACCGAGCATTGCTTGCAGGAGCGAATGGCTGTTGGGTGAGAAAGGACAGCACAGCATCTCTGTAGAACAAATGGAATATTCTCTGGTGATGCTGGGGGCTCAGAGTCCTAGGTAGGCATATTCAGCCTGTGGCTTGGGAGCCACAGGAGACCTGGGATAGTTATGAATGAGGCCCAACACAAAGTCATAAACTAAAACTTGAGATCGCATGTGTGTATGTGTGTGTGTATGTGTGTGTGTGTATACACATGCATATGTGCCTTATTTCTTTGAGACACCTTCTTTCACTGAATCTGGAGCTCACCAAATCAGCTAGATTGACTTACCAGTGAGCCTCAAATCTCCATTTCTGGCTCACAGAACTGGGGTTAGAGGCACGGGTCTCTGTGGCTAACTTTATACGTGGGTGCTTTTTATAGGGGATCCAAACTAAGGTACTTGACAACCAAGCCATTTCACCCCAATTACCTGACTTCCGCCTGCCACTGCAAGTTTGTTATTTCTTTCTTGTTCTGTTTTTGCTTTGAGACAGCGCCTTGTTTTGTAGACCAGGTTGGCCTTGAACTCAGACATAGAGATCCAACTGCTTCTGCCTCCTGAGCGCTGAAGTGAAGGCTGCACCCGTGTCCTAACACACATTCAGGGCTCCATCCACTCAGGGCTTCCTCTGCCCTTCACAAAGGGACCAACCAAGAAGGGCTCCCAGGAAAAATGAGAAGCAGCCTCCGGCTGAGGGACCGGCAATGCCAAGGGCTCAGCAGGAGGCTGAGCTTGAGGAGAAAGGAGGTCTGTGGGATGCAGGGAGTGGGTAAGGCCAAGCCAAAGTTGGAGACAGATGAGGTGAGAAGACTGGTGGTACTGAGTACCATACCAAGAAGCTGTTCCTTTATTTCTTTAGCTCTTATTGAGTGGGTTTTTTTATTTTATTTTTTTAATATTTATTATGTATACAATATTCTGTCTGTGTGTATGCCTGCAGGCCAGAAGAGGGCACCAGACCTCATTACAGATGGCTGTGAGCCACCATGTGGTTGCTGGGAATTGAACTCAGGACCTTTGGAAGAGCAGGCAGTGCTCTTAACCTCTGAACCATCTCTCCAGCCCCCTTGAGTGGGTTTTGTTTTGGAGACGGTCTCAGATGTGCCGTGCCAGCCTCAAACTTGATTTGTAGTTTAAGATGACTTTGAACTAATAGATATACACATATATATTATTTATATATAATATATCTATATATTATATTACCTATACAATATATATTATATATTTTTAATGTGTATGGGTGTTTCATCTGCATACATGTCCGTGCACTATGTGCCTGGGGCTCATGGAGGCCAGGAGAGGGGGTCCGATCCCCTGGAATTGGAGTTTTGGGCTCATAACCACTGAGCCATCTCAGTCTAACCTTGGATTTTTTTATTTGAAAAAGAAAAACAAAACATTTTACATCTGTGTGTGTGCTTGCGTGTGCATGTGTGTGTGTGCGCGCGCAACCCTATGTATCTGTGTCCATTTGTGCTTTTGGAAGTAAGTTTTCTCCTTCAGTTATGTGGGCCAACTGAACTCAGGCTTGGCAGGAATCAGCTTTATCTCCTGAGCCATCTTAAGTCTTGGACTTTGAACTGCCCATCCCTATCCCCTTGCCTCCACTTTCTCCCAGATGCTGCGATCACAGGTGTGTGCCACTGAACTCAGTGCTGAGGATCCGAATGTGACAGTGACATCCTGCATTCCAGGCATTTCCGGCAACTGCCATAGCTACTGAGCCTCAGCTCCAGCCCTTTGTTCTGAGACGGGGTCTTCCTTGGCTGGCCTCAGGTCTATGGTGATGCCCTTCCTCCAGCTCCTGAGTGCTGGGAATACAGGGCTAAGTCTCCACGTCTGGCTTTGTTGATGTTGATTTTGTTGTTGACTTTTAGTGTCGATTTAGTTTTGTTCTTTTGCTTGCTGTTTATAGCACAAGCCAGGCTTTGAACTCCTTATGCTGGCTCAGCCTCCTCGGTGCTAGAATTTTAGCTGTGTCACCACACCTGGTTTTCTTGGGGTTCTGGTGCTGTTTTCTTATTATTATTATCATCATCTGTTTGGGTCTTTTTGTGTGTGGGGGGAGTTGTGATTTCTCTTACCTTTGTAAGGAAGGGTCTTGCTTTGTATACCAGGCTAGCCTTGAACTCTTGGTCCTCTTGCTTAGCCTCTCAAGTGCTAGGCTCCTAAGTCATGCCTGGGTATACTAGGGGTTCTGTGGGTAGACGTAACATAACCTTATGTCCTGGTGTCCTGGTGAGAAGCCCCCAGGAGGAAGTGTCAGACTCAGACTGAGACACACCATTGCTGTGAGTCTTGTGGGGCAGAGTCATGGGCAGATGAAGAACACAGGACCCAGAGAGGACTGTGGGCTGGCTAAAGGGTCTCAAAATTTGAAGACAGCAGATATTAAAAGCTTCATGGAGGGCTGGAAAGATGTTTTTGAGATTAAGAGCACTGACTGGTCTTCCAGAGGATCCTGAGTTCAATTCCCAGCAACCACATAGTGATTCATAACCATCTATGATAGGATCTGGTGCCCTCTTCTGGCATGCAGGTGTACATGCAGACAGAACACTATATACATAATAAATAAATAAAATCTTTAAAAGAATCAGAACTGGCCCGTAAGGAGAGAGTAAGAGGCTTGCCCATGGTCACCTGCTAAACCTTGGCCAGGCCCGGCTCAGGATGCAACCCACCCACTCCCGCCCTGCCTTTCTGTGCCGGCATTATGCACTTCATACGATCACAGCTGACCACCCTCTGCATGATCTTCACCCTTGCCTGAGACTGCATGGCCAATTTCACACCCAGGATGGCTGCTGTTTGGGAAAGATGGGAGCTGTTCCTGGCATGCCTTGTACTCAAGATGCCCTGGCCTGGTGGCACAGGTCAGAAGCTCCCTGCCCTCCTCACCACTCTCCTCTCTCTCTCTCTCTCTGACTTCAGGGTACTTTCTTGAATCCCTCCTCTGAGCTCCCTTCTGGTTCTGAGGAGGGAGGCCTGGACCTTGGGTACCCCTGGTCCTGCAGGGGGAGATGATTGACAGGATCGAGTACAACGTGGAGCACGCTGTGGACTACGTGGAGAGGGCAGTGTCTGACACCAAGAAAGCCGTCAAGTACCAGAGCAAGGCGCGCAGGGTCAGTGGCCAGCTCTGTCCAAGCCCGTGCCCCGGAGAGCCCCCAGGCTGTGAGACACTCCTCCCCACCTGCCTCTGTCCCGTTTTCAGAAACCCAACCATAGCCTTCACGGCTCCATCAACAGCCCATTCTAGGCCATCCCCTACCCCTTGTCCTGACCCTTCAGATCTCAACCCTCATTTTCCTGATTTTGGGGTGTTTTTGTCCATATAGGGGATGGAACCCAGGATCTAGCACATGCTAGACAAAAGCTCTACTACTGAGATATACCCCCAGCCCCTCACTGGGGGATTCTAGGCTGGCATTCTGTTATTCAGCCCCAGTCTGAGCCCTCATTCTGGCTCTCCCTTTCTGGTACCCCCATGCTCTTCTGAGGCCTGCCTTTGTCTCCCTGCAGAAGAAGATCATGATCATCATTTGCTGTGTGATTCTGGGCATCGTCATCGCCTCTACCATCGGGGGCATCTTTGGATAGACACCAGCTCCACCCACCTCTCCACTCTGGATGGGTCTCCCCGAGGCCTCTGGCTGCTGCGCCTAGCTGGGTTGCCCTCCCCATCCCTGCCTTCTGGCTGGGAACCCTTTTCCTCCCCATCCCATACTGCTCCCTCTCTGCCATGAGGCTCCCGTTCCTACCACCCTGCCCCAAGCCGTGTCGTGTGCATGATCTTGTGACAGTGTGTATCTGTACAGGAGGCAGAGGGGAGCAGGATCGGGAACAGCCAGAGAGGCTGGGGACAGGTCAGTGTGGGCAAGACTCGGGCCCTGACCAGGTCCGTCTTTCTTCAGGCCTGAGGTCCACCCTCCCCTGGGACTCGGGCTCCTTTCTGGACCCCAACCTTGCCCTCCCCTGCCCTGCCCTCTGGCTTCTCCAGCTCTCCCCACCATGCCATGGCACCTGGAGGGTGGGGACCAGCTGGTTACATGGTGCTGCTTTTCAGGTTAGGGGAGAGGTGTCCTAAGGGATAGCCCAACACTGAAGTCTTTGTTAGCTTACCACTGCCAGGAGGCTCAGGGTGTCATGGCTGCCGGTGTGTTAGGAGCACCCAGCATCCCCACTTTGGGCAAAGCTGACAATGTCTCTGGCCTCGGCTGCCCTTACCACAGCCCCGGGAGTCGTGTCCTTGGGCTGGGCCTGAGCCTAGTGAACTTCTGCAAGAAGCGTGGTGGTGTCCTCTCCAGCCTTGCTTGGAGCTGAGAGGTGGAGCAGACCTCAGGCCTCTGCCCACAGTCTCTAACAGGCATGTTGAGTCGCGGCCAGGGTTGCATGTTGGGGACAGTGGTCCCCTGCTCTCTGTATGTTCTGAAAAGCCAGGTGTCTCCCACTGATGTGCCACGTGATGTCAGGTGTACTGGATGCAGTATTCAGCAGCCAGCTGGGGAGGGGGCTCCCCACTCCCCTCCCCTGCTATCTTGGGGCTTCTCAGAGTCAAAAATGTATCCCGTGCCCCAGGAACCTTTTCTTGTCCACAGGCAAGGAGTATGCATGCGAGCGCATGCAGTGGGAGTTGGGGCCGTGTCTGTGTGCCCCCTCCCCTCAGCTTTGCTCCTGCCCAGTGACTGTGACCACTGTCCGTGCTGCCTTCTCTCACGGCCACTCCCTCCACCCCTTCACCAAAGGTCTTGGTACAACCAGCTACCCATTTTGTGAGATTTTTATGTAGAATAAACATTTGTATCTGTAGTGAGCCTCTGCTTGGAACTTTTTTTCCCCATTTGCAGTGTAGTGGGTACGAGATCAACCATGTGGGTATTAAAGGGGAAGGGGCTCAGAGATGGAGGATTCCCAACTTTCCCGCACTACGCAGGCCTTCAGCTGCTTCTGGATGTACAGTGGGGAACATCTGGGCTTTTCTGAGACCACCCCAGAACCCCACCCTTACCTAGGGGAGAGCCACCTTCACCCATCAGAGGTATGAATGTTTTGCCAGCATGTGTGCCTGGAGCCAGAAGAGCTCAGAAGAGTGGGTTGGATCCCTGCAACTGGACGTATGGATGGTTGTTAGCTGCCACATGGGTGCTGAGAACCAATTCCAGTTTCTCTGCCCAGACAACCAATGCTCTTAACTGCCAAGCCATCTCTCCAACTCCCAGATATTTAAATTTTGTTTAAGGCAGGGTCTCACTATGTAGCTCTTACTGTTCTGGAACTTACTAGGTAGATCAGGCTGACTTCAAATTCCGAAGTCAGAAGTCAGCTTGCCGAGTGCTGGGATTGAAAGGGAGCACCACCATGCCTGACTGTTTATGTGTGTCTGTCGTGTGAGTGCAGGTGCCTGTGGAGGCCAGAAGAGGGCGTTGGATCCCCTGGTGCTGGGATTATAGCTGGTTATGTGGGTGGTAGAAACCAAACTCAGGACCTCTGGAAGAGAAGTACATGCTTTTAACCACTGGGCCATTTCTCTAGCCCCTAAAAAGAAAAGTACACATGGTGCCTGAGTGTGCGTGCATGTGTGAGATCAAAGGATAACTTTGGGCTTTGGTCCTCACCTTCTGTCAGTGCAAAGCAGGATCTTTTCTTTACTATGTATAGCTCACCCACGAGTTTCACCGACTTCTGCCTAACTAGCAGCATTACTGCATCCGGCTTTACCTGGGTTCCTGAATCTGAACTCCTCCTTCACATGGCAAGAACTGTACCCACAGGGCCAAAGTCCTGGATCTGGTCCCTAAGAGATGCAACTCTAGGGGTTAAGGCTCTTAGGCCCCTCTCCTTCCCTGTTCAATGCCTTCCTGCTGTGCCATATCTAGGTGTAGTCGCCACCTCCGAGGGAGATACATATGTATCAAATGTCCTTAGCCTGGCGGACACCACACCTAGAGCAGGACCTGTGCTTCTGACCACTTGCGACTGTCCCAACAGCCTGAGGTCACCTCCCATGTGAGACAAGGGACTTGGCAGAGACTTGAGGCAGTGGATACCTCAAGTACCCGAACCCCATTCCCAACCTTGCATGGTATTGACATGAGAAATGAGTCCTGATTCAAGGAACCCATCTGTGCCCCTCCCAAGATGGAAGAAAGCTTCTGTCCATTCCAGGTTTTTAAATCCAGCTCCTGGCTAGGAGCCATGCAGTGGTCCCTAACAGGAACCCGAGACACAGGTTAATATAGAGCCACCAGTTACTTAGAAACTAAATTAATGTATTTAGGACAAAATAAAACATTCTTAGAAAATTTTTTTTCACTTTGTTTTTTTAAAACAGGTTTTTGCTGTGTAGCCCAGACTGGCCTGGAACTTTCCATCTTGATGCCTCAGCCTCCAAGAAGGGTGTTGGAATTACATGATCTGGGCTGCCAAACCCAAATCCCTGGAACACTTTTAGTGAAAAAATATTTTGAGAAATTCGCAACTTTTCTAAAATACTATGTTGCTAGCTGCTGAGGTAAACAGTTCAATCTAGAAAATTCCTCAGAGGCAGGTCCTGGATTGGACAGCTCCCAACCTCTGAGCAGAGTGGGTGGCCTGGGTCACCTGTAGGACTGGATGCAGGTGTGGGTGGCCAGCGCCATCTGCAGGACTGGATGCAGGTGTGGGTGGCCAGCGCCATCTGCAGGACTGGATGCAGGTGTGGGTGGCCAGCGCCATCTGCAGGACTGGATGCAGGTGTGGGTGGCCAGCGCCATCTGCAGGACTGGATGCAGGTGTGGGTGGCCAGCGCCATCTGCAGGACTGGATGCAGGTGTGGGTGGCCAGCGCCATCTGTAGGACTGGATGCAGGTGTGGGTGGCCAGACTCCCCTTGATTAGATTAAGCGCCCTCAGAAACGGGGCTTGCGCTTGCGGCCTGTGTACTGGGTGTCAGGTCTGACCTCCCTGCAGACAGACAGAACAGACTCAGGAGAAGGAAGAGCTCTGTGACCACAAACGCAGGCTATGTTTTGGTGGGCACGGCCTCCCCCTCCCTGCCTGCCGCCCACCCCCAGCTGGTACTCACTTGCCCTGGCGCCTGCGCCGCTCCTTCTTCTCTAGGACCCACTCGCGGCTCTTCTTCACCAGGTCCCGCCGTGCCTTCTTGTGTGGAGCCCTAGGCAGGGACAGAAGTGAGAGGGTGCCTAAGCTGTCACAGGGAGGGGAGTGTTAGCTCTGAAGCCCCCTCTTCCCATCTATCACCTCCACTCTGGACACCGCTGTAACAGGACCAGAACCTCTGGTTTAGCAGAGCTGTGGGGCAAAGTCCTTGTCCCTACAAAGTATCATTAGGCAGATGGCCTTGTGTCTGGAACACACCTTATCTATAAGGTGACTCCAGGAAGGAGGAACTCAAAAAAAAAAAAAAAAAGTAACCTGGTTGTGTCCAAGGAAACCCATGGAACCTGCACAGTCCAATGCTGCCACTTAAGGTCCCTGTCTGGGATGGGGCTCAGTGTGCCTAGCAGAAGCCAGTGTCATTCAACCTCACCCCCCACCCCACCCTAGCTTCTGTCAATGTCTGAGGCCGGAAAACAAGGCTGCCCGCTCATGGCAGTCCAGACAACGAAGCCTCTCACAGATCATCTTGGCCTCCAGCCCTGGCTGAGGAGGAATGTGTTCCCCACAGCCCAATGGACAAAAGGCCCAAGGAAGAAAGGGAGTCTGCGCACCAACCCATAGCCACAATCCCATTGGCTGCCGGGATGAAGTGATTCAGCCTAGCTTGAGGGAGAGCTGCTGGCTGCTTCAGTATGATCTGTGGCCCCTGGGTGCAGACAGGAGCCATGTCAAACCTTCCTCTAGCAGAGGCAGAGCAGAGCTCCAAGAGCTACTCAGCATTTGTAGCAGGGGCTGGGCTATGTGCAGCAACCCATGCCACTAGGAAACGGGCAGGCCACATGAGGCCAAAAGGGAAGGAAAGGAGGAGCATCCATGTTGCTCCTGGAAGTCAGGGGCCAGGTGCAGTCAGAGGTTACTGCAAATGCAGGGGATCCAAAGGTCATACGGAACACACAGAACACTGCGAAGGCAGTGCAAACGGGAACATGCTATGGAATAGAATATTGTTTTCAGTAATGATGTGTTATATTTGTTTGTATTATGTTTGTGTTGCATAATATTTGTTTTACTAAGATGTGTTACATCTGTTCCTGCTGCATTTGTTTAAAGATGTGTTGCTGTTTCACTTTGCCTGCCTAAGGCACCTGATTGGTCTAATAAAAAGCTGACTGGCAAATAGCTAGGCAGAGAAGGGCTAGGCAGGGCTGGCAGGGAGAGAGAAAAGGGGGCCTGGTCAGCCAGGGGTCAGCCAGCCACAGAGGAAGCAGGAAAGCAGGATGGACAGTGTGTGGATGAGGTAAGCAAGCTTCGGGGCAGCACACAGATCAACAGAAATGGGTTAAGTTAAAGAAGCTACCTAGAAACAAGCCTAAGGGAAGGCCAAGCACTCAGAACCAATAAGCCTCCGTGTCATGATTTGGGGGCTGGTCCAAGGGAGCCTGCTACAGGAACAAGATGCGAGCCACTAAGAAAGGCAAGAGAAAGCCATCGAGGTGGGTGAAAAGAAAGGGCAAGTGAGCACGGGGGCCAGGAGTGATGGGCAGGGAAGTGACGCCATGTGGAAACCTGCTTCTTCTCACAGTGACAGAAACAAAAAGCAGGTGAGCTGGCTGAGAGCAGGAGCTTGCGCGTAAGCCTGGCCCCTGATCCTTGCCCACTCCTCTTAGCTCCCCTGCTCGTTCCCCATTGAGACTCTTCTAGATGTTTCTACTTGGCTTTGCTGAGGAAGTACCAGGCATCCAACTCCTCCAGCACCTAGGGTCCCTCGCCCTCACGCTGGTGTTGGTTGGTGATATGTGTGTGCTCTATGTTAGCTGGGCCGTGTTGAACAGCCTGGGCATCTGTTCCCAACTGTGAGCTGTGTGTGGATAGGAAAACTCTAGAGGGTAGAGCCGAGGATGCGGGAGCCTGGGAAGCCTGGGGTCCAGGCTGTAGCTAAAGTGGCTGGGGGAGGCCGAGAAGTGGGGGAATGTCACAGGAACGCCCTGCCAAGTGTGTGAAGGGGCTGTGCAGGCTCACACAGGAAGCTAAGGCACTGTGGCTGCCCCAGTATCCAGCCTGAGGAGGAGGCACATCTGGTTGTGACATCACTTTGGCACTGCAGCTGGGTCTAACCTGACTCAGGTGAAAGCAGAGGAAAATGCCCGAGCCCTTCCTGGGTCCCGCACCTAGGCCCCTCACACCTTACCTTTCACTGGTGAAGGCAGACTCGGTGGCCTGGTCTGCATCCTGACTTTCAGTCAGCCCCTGTAGGAGACAAAGCTTCTGAGTCGCCCTGGCGCTCTCTGCCGCAAGACAAGACACGTGTGCATTCAGGCCTGAGTAACCCCAGCAGGCCTAAAAGTCAGGCTACAGGGGTTGGTGGTCCGTCCCAGGACCTGCAGAGGTCTCAGTTGAGCTCTGTGCAAGGGATTGGGGAACCCTGACCACTGAAGCCCTCCCAGCATGCTCTTGCGCTGGTAGTAGAAGGCAGCCTGGGAGCCCAAGACCCTTACCTTTGGCAGGGAGGTGGAAGGCCCAGAAAACAGACAGAGGTAGAACCTGAAACAAGGCAGAGCAACGTGAAGCCTGGCTCACAAGGCCGAGCAGAAGAGACAAGCCCTGCATTTTCTGTGCCCTGTCCTCCTACCCAGCATCCCTTTGTTTACTCAGTAGCCTGCAAGGGCCCCAGCTGTGTAGACAGCGCTCGGCCCAGCACTCACTGTGTATGTGTATACCGAGGTCAAGCTCAGCTGTCACTCCCCAAGACACTCTCCACCTCATGTTTGACAGCGTCTCTCACTGTACTAGAGCTCACCATCCAGGAATCTGCCTGTCTCCATCTCCCCAGTGCCTCGTTGGAATTAAGAGCAAGCACACCACACCCAGCCTTTTAAACAGGTGCTGGAAATGGGAGCTCAGCCCCTCACGCATGCGCAGCAAGCACTTCACCAGCTAAGCCCCTGCCCCGGCCACTTACTTCTTTGCTTTGGCACTGTTGGGGAAGTCCACCACCACGCCGCCGGTGAAGCCTGCCCTCGTGGCCTGGGTTGTGATCAGCTCCAGCTGAGGAGAGAGGGGCAAGGGAGCAGATGGAGGGGTGGGAGGGACAGACAGAGGTCCTCAGCCCTCATTGGTCAGAATCTAAAGCACAGTCTAGCTAGGCCTTTCTGACTCAGAGGCCTCCAAAGCCACCAAGGCATAAAGTGGGGGCCGTAACCAGTCTCTGTAGCCCCATCCTGAGGAGAGTGTCAGCACAAAGCGGTTCAGCTCGTTCCCATGTTCTGGTCCAGGGACCCATCTCCCTACCCTCAGGAAACCAGACTCGGCTCTATTACATGTCAGGGACCTGCAGCTCACTGTCATTCTAAGCCCTAACTCCTGCCACAGAAAGCAGAACTGCTGAGGTCCTCTAGCCATGGGTTATGGAGATGCGCTGTATCACAGCACACTCTGGGACACCGCCTTATCTGTTTCCATTTTTCTCTCTCTGTGCTGGGGATGGAGGCCAGGTCCTCATGGATACTAGATGAGTGCTCGACTACTAAGCCACATCCCCAGCCTCCCGCCATCTCATCTGTCAACAACGCACCAGCCTCCCCTACGGCCACACCCCCTCTCAGAGAGCCATCTGGGGTCACTGTGCCATCACTAGGGTGCTCCTTCCCTCTTTTCCACCGGGCCGCCAGAGTTCCTTGTTCTACCATGGCAAGAAGGCAGTTGAATGGAGAAGGCTGGTCCACACCCCGCTCCCGGCAGATCTAGATAGCGGCTCACCTGCTCCGAGTTCTCAGGGTACAGCTGCAGGACAGCTCGGGCCCCACGGACCTGTGAGCAGCAGAAATGTCATGACCATGTAAGCGCTTGTGGGATGATGGCCACGGTGCACTTCACTTACTAAACATTTACAGAGCTCCCGTCACAAGGCTCAGAACGCCATCATGAACACGACTCCTGAACGGGGCACTCTCTGGTAAGGCAGGCATTTAACTTATAGCTGTGGCAAGTGACAAAGGAAAACATGGCGCATGCCTGTAACCTAAGCCTTTAGGAGGCAGAGGCAGGAGGATCACTACTTGCTCACCCCCAGCATAGTTTACATAGTAAGTCCCGGTCTCAAAGGAAAAAGGACAAGAAACAAGAATTACACAGTAAGTGTTGGGATTGAAGGTGTGCACCACAACACCTGCCATGAATTTCTTTTTTAAATTAAAAAGAAGGTGACAGTGCAGGGAAGTGCAGAGGACATGGGCATCCTGTGTGCTGGACATGACGTCACTGCCCTCGCTCAACTGCCTCAGATGTTGACTGCGATGCTGCTGGGTTTAGTCAGATGTCCGCCCTTTGCACTTGGACCCTTTTTCCTTTTGCATTTTTGAGGCATCTCTGGCTGACTTTGAATTTCCTATGTAGCCAAGGCTGATTTTGAGCTCCCAACTCTCCAGTCTCTGCCTCCTCCAAGTGTTAGGATTCCAGGTCTATACCACCACGCCCAACTGAGTCTTGACAGGCTATGTGTCCTTTCTCAACAGCTTTCCCATCATGACCTCAACTTCATCCTTGAACTTCCGAGGCAGGAGAATGACAGACAGACAGAACCACGAGGAGGGGAGCTATACTCACGAGGGCAGAGTACAGAGAAGAGAAGAAGTGGTACAGTCGCCTGGCAGGGACGTCTGACTTCTTGTTTGCATTGCAGAGCCACTGAACAGCTGAGATGCTGAAAAGGAAGGGACCCAGTCAGGAGGGCCGACGCCCTCGCCAGTGACTCTTGAGGAATCTGCCATTATCCACCATACTCTGCTGCACACAGCTCCTGTCCTGCAGGCCAGTCCACTCTTGGTCACTTCCTTGCAACACAGAACCAACTGGGGGCAGCACTCACTTCCTTCAGTTATTCCAGGAAAATGCTCTCTCAACCAACGTCTGTGTGTACACGTCCAGGAGCCCAGGCCGTTACTGCCCACCTACCCCTCCACTCTCCACCGACCCTCAGAGGAAACCCACTGGACAGCAAGCACTTACATCCAGCCGTTCATCTGCCTTTTCCGTGTTCTGCTGCAGCTACCAAGGCTTGTACCCTCCCCCACCTGTCCCCTGATCTCAATCTCACTCTGGCCCACACCTCCTCACTGCTGGGATGACAACATGGGCAGCGACATTTCATATTTTTAACAGCAATTTTAATGTTCCAAAGCTCGTTATTAAAGTCCAGGGGCTGGAGAGATGGCTCAGCAGTTAGAAGCACTGACTGCTTGTCAGTTCCCAGCACCCACACAGCAGCTCACAGCCATCTCCAGTTCCAGGGAACTGAACACTGTCCTCTAGCCAGGGACAAGGCACACATGTGAAACACACACACACACACACACACACACACACACAGGTCAACATGCCCAAAAAATAAATTTTTAAAAACTTTAGTTTTTCAAGACAGGGTCTCTCTCTATATGTAGTCCTGGACACCCTGGAACTCACTCTGTAGACCAGGTTGGCCTTGAACTCAGAGATCCACCTGCCTCTGCCTCCAAAGTGCTGGGATTAAAGGGGTACGCCACCACCGCCTGGGAAAATAATTAATTATAGGTCAGTGTGTTTATAATCCCAGTAATGGGGGAATCAGAAGCAGAGCCAGGCAGATGCTGGAAGCTCACTGGGCAGCTAATCTGGTCTGTGTGACAATGGTCCACAAAGAGAGCTTGTTTGAAACAAAAAGCAGAGTCTGAGGACCGGTATCTAAGGATGCTCCCTTGCCTCCACCTGCTTGTTCCCACATACACAAGATGTGCATACACACAACAATTTTTTAGTAGCCTTTGACCTTATAAATCTCAGAATCTTAGAAGATGTACATTTATTTAATTACATTCACTGCACACGCATCCTGGCTGATGCACAGAAGGGAGACAATAATCTTCAAGAACCTTTATTCTCTCCACCATGTGTTTTCTGTACCAAACAGGTTTGTCAGGCCTGGTAACAAGCACCTGTAATCAGAGCCAGCTCACAGGCCCAGAACATGTAAAATTTTAAATATCACATATGCCTGCTATGCAGCTGTGTTTAGGAAACACTGGTGTACGAAATTACAACTAGGAAGTGAAGACCCTCACCTGATGCAGCCATCAAAAGAACCTGGTCGGAAAGGGACTCCTTGGCCCATGTCCCCTAGCAGCAGGTCTCCCTCTGTGTCTCGGTCTAAGGCAGCATCTACACGGGAGCAAGGAAAAGTATTGGTACTGTTGCTGCAGACAGGTGTGGTGGGCGGGCCTGTGATCTCAGCAACAGGGAGGCTGAGGCAGGAGCATCCCACGTTGGGGACTGGTCTGGGCTATATGGCAAGACCTGATCTCAACCAGAAATCCAATTTAGCTGTTCCATACTCAAGAGGATAGTCACATTGGTACAGACAGAGCTAACTTACCCAACATGGCAGAGCTGATGTCAATGCCCACCCAATAGTGCCCCTCCTCTGAGATATAGTCTCCACTCAGTCCAGTACCGCAGCTGTAGGAAATAACCCACAGGGGTCACAGAGCTAAATAGTGAAGACCCTCCACCCCACCCAGGCAATGAGACCTGGGGCCCCAGGACCTCACCCAATGTCCAACAGATAAGAAGGCTGACCCTCTGGCAGACAGAGGAGCTCCAGTGCCCTCTCAGTCATCTTGGTCTGGATGTCAATCATCCGTGAACTGGGAAGCAGAAAAACATAGGAGTAGTTAGAGTTTCTCTTAGATCAAAAGAGTTAGGAAAATTTAAAAAAACAATCAATTTTGTTTTAAAAAAACAAAAATTTTTTTTATTTTGCCTGGCAGTGGTGGCGCACACCTTTAATACCAGGACTCGGGAGGCAGAGGCAAGCAGATCTCTTGAGTTCAAGGCCAGCCTGGTCTATAAGAGCTAGTTCCAAGACAGTCAGGGCTACACAGAGAAACCCTGTCTTGAATAACAAAAACAAAAATTTATTTATTTCATTTAGTGTGTGTGTGTCTGGATGCATGTGGAGGTCAGAAGCCAACTTGTTCAATTTGGTTCTTTTCTTCCAACATGGAGGTTCTAGGGATCAAACTGAGTCATGAAGCTTGGTTAGTAACCCCTACTAAGAGTTTAAGTTCAATCTGGGCAAGACTTGCCTCAAAACAGCATCAACAAAGTAAGCCCAAAAGTCCATTTGATACAGTACATGCCATTTTATCGTGTACAGATTGTTAAGTGTACCAGCTGCAAGGCTGACAGGAGTAGAGCAAGTCACTCAGCAGATGAGCAGTCAATGACTCTCTACACCTGTGCTGGTTTGGATGCTCATTCCCTAGGGATGCGTTCTCTCCGAGAGTCATCTGCTATATCTACTCCTGTCTGCACGGACCAACAATGCACAAGTGTTAGGCATGTGTGACATGTGTCTTGGGGGTGGAGCACTTGTCAACTCACAAGAGGCCCTAAATTCAAAGCCCTGTACCGCCAAAAAAACAAAATGATTCGCCTTGGTAGTAAAAAGTGTATGCCAGGCCACACATCCTACCCCCACTACCTGAAAACAAAAACCAGGTGTGGTGATGCACACCTCCACTGAACCAGAACCTGAGCAAGCACACCTCTGTGAGTTCAAGGGCAGTCAGGGCTATAGTGAGACTCTGTCTCAAAAGGAAGGTGGGGGAGGGAGGGAAACAGTAAACAGAAGAACAGGACATGATTGTACATGCCTATAATCTCAGCATGCAGAAGGCTGAAGCAGGAGGGTCACTTCAAGTGAGGCCAATCTGGGTCATAATGTGAACATATCTCAAAGAAAAATAAACAACTAACAAAAATAGAACAAATACCCTATTGTAATTATGTTATATATGTTTTATATACTCAAAGAATTATTTCAATATGGAATCAGCAAAAAAAGTGAGTTGTGTCTTTTTTTTTCACTTCTCCACATTGTCATTCAGAGTTAAAGAATTTATTTATTTATTTATTTATTACGTATACAATATTCTGTCTGAATGCCTGAAGACCAGAAGAGGGCGCCAGACCTCCTTACAGATGGTTGTGAGCCACCATGTGGTTGCTGGGAATTGAACTCAGGACCTTTGGAAGAGCAGGCAATGCTCTTAACCACTGAGCCATCTCTCCAGCCCCCAGAGTTAAAGAATTTTACTAGCTAGCTACTGACTGCTATATTCAACAGAATAGTTCTACATCTATCTGGTCTGTCCAAAATAAAGGTAAATAATCACACACAATAGTTCCCATAGAGCCACACATGCTGGACCATGTCTGCAATTTCCGCACTTGGACGGTGGAGACAGTAGGGTCAGGAATTCTGTCACCTCTGATACACAGGAAGTTCAAGAATACCCTGGGCTAGGGGAGGCCATGTTTCAAACAAACAAAACCAAATAAACTATCCTGTAGAGTATTCAGACGATGTTTCTATCTATGGCTGCCATGATAATTTAGTGCAATCATGCATTTAAATAAGAATCACAAGAAACCCATAATGAGTTATGGCCTCCCTCCTAACAGTATTCATTCCTTTCTGGGGGTGTGGCTCAATGGTAAAACTGCCTAGAATCCCCTAGTGAGGGGCTGAGGGTGTGGCTCAATGACAGAGCACACAAGACAATATGCCTACAGATATCCTCTAACTATGCCTACTTTACCACGTGTTTAAAACACTTTGTCTGCCGGGCGGTGGTGGCTCACGCCTTTAATCACAGCACACGGGAGGCAGAGACGGGTGAATCTCTGTGAGTTCAAGGCCAGCCTGGTCTACAAGAGCTAGCTCCAGGGCAGGCTCCAAAGCTAGAGAAACCCTGTCTCGAAAAAGCCAAAAACAAACAAATAAATAACCACACATTGTCAAACGACCTAGTGTAAACTAGAGACGAAAACATCCACAATAGAACCAAGGTATCAAGATCCCTCCAAGAGTTCGACGGTTTAAAATTCACTTTACCGGTGGCAGAACTGCATTTACTCAGGTCCCTCATCTCCCCCACTCCCAAATTCTAGATGCTTTCCAAGCGACACCCATAATGAGGGCGACTTGCCGATCCCGACCCCCGATGCCATTCAACACCATGTTCTCCTCACTTGCGAACGTATTTCCGGGCTTCATTTTGGTCATAAAACTGTTGGGAAGAGAAAGACACATGGGATATGAGGGGAAGAACCCAAAAACAGGCATGCTAGAAGAAGACCAAGTCCTGACAAGGTCTCACCAGCTCTGGCGGTCCGCTGTGCTCGGGTCTCCGGCTACGAGACGCCATCTCTACTCTAGGGTACCGCAGCACGCTGGTGCCGGCAAACCTCGGCAGTGTTTGACGTCATCAACTCTGCGACTACCCCACCACCACGTAGAGCTCACGCTCTAAACGTTCCCCGCCTATCTTTTTATTTGATTGGCTACAAGCCGGAGGCGCCGCTCACGATTCGCGGTTCCCATTGGCTGGCTGGGCGCCGCCCAGTCCCCGCCACAACATGGCGGCCGCGCGCTGCCTGGGCTGGCCGCTGTCACCGCTATGGAGGCTGTGGCAGGCTCGGGGGTTGCCACAAAATTCGGCCGCGGGCTGGTGCTCGCGAGGGAGGCCTTACTCCCGCTCTGCCCTCTACGAGACGCTGGGCGTCCCCTCCACGGCCACGCAGGCGCAGATCAAAGCGGCGTACTACCGGCAGAGCTTCCTCTACCATCCTGATGGCAATCCCGGGAGCCCCGAGGCCGCCGAGCGCTTCACGCGCATTGCCGAAGCTTATCGAGTCCTGGGCAGCACCATCCTCCGTCGCAAGTATGACCGAGGTCTGCTCAGCGACCAGGACCTGCGCGGACCCGGTGTCAGGCCCTCTAGGGCACCCCCGGACGATCCCCCTCCTCCTCCTCCTCCTCCCCATGCCCCTCGGGCTCACTATGGCTCTCGGGCCTTTCCCGGCGACCGTCGCACTATGTTCGACTTTGACGCCTTCTACCAGGCGCACTATGGAGAACAGCTAGAAAGAGAGCGGTGTCTGCGCGCCCTGAGGGAGGCCCTTCGCAAAAAGCAGGAGGACCAGGCCAACAAAGGGCTACGCTGGAATGATACCCGAGATGCCACTTTCATTGTCCTCTTTTTCCTCATCTTCGTCTTCATCGGCTTTCGTATTTAATCGGAGAAACGGAGGGAAGGGGAACCAGCCCAAGAAACTTGCCTTTCTTGACCTTTGAACTATTGGTCTTGGAATGAATTGACTACCTCTGGTGGCGTTCCCTTGACTCCTAGCACCTTCCCAGCTTGGCTGGTGATCAACACAGCCTTCTCCTATGGTCCAGAAAAAAAAAAAAAGCTCTTCCATGGCCAAGAAAGAGGTCCCAGGAGAAAGATAACCGAAAACCATGAATGTACGTGCTTTCCAGAGCCGCCCCTGGGTGCCTGCTTGTTTCTAGAAGTTGTCTTCCACATGTCAACTCCCAGAACAAGTGCTCTGGTTTTATCCGGAAGCCCTTAGCAAGCCTTGTCTGGTCCCCTACCTCATGTTTATACCATGGGGCAGCACTTCCTCTGTAACCCTTGAACCGTGCCAATCTTTTTGTCCTCTGTCAAAAAGATTAATTCTTGGGGCTTGCCTGAAACTTGTCTTTCTGTGTTACCCCAAGCCACAGGTGAGACTTGATCAACCATCCCGCAGATGCTGGGGATGTAGCTCAGTGAGAGAATATGCTAGCATGCAGCAGGCACTGGGTTTGGTTCCCAGCATTGCTGTTGTCCTTTCCCCTCCAAGAAAAAAGTTAGTGAAAGATTGCCATTTTCTTAGGTCTGGTCCATACTCTGTCACGTGGGAACAAGGAAGCAAAGCCCTTGTGTGAGAGGAACTGTTCCTGTTTTCATACTTATCTAGGGTGTGACCTTGGGGAAGGTGCCCTGTGGGTGTGATAGCAGAAGAGTAAATAATTTGCTCTCCCAAGGTCTGTCACTATTACGGTAATTCTACTCACAGTAGTGAAGTAGGATGATACTACTTAGGCCAAGTTCTTGGGACAGTGTTCCTGTCCTTGGTCTGCCTTTTCCTAGCCACTTGCATTGCTAACTGAGCAGTCTGCTGACTGTGACAAGACTTACCCTTGAGTGTGGCCCATGCATCTGCAGTGCTGATCAGAGGTGCCACGAGTCAAATCTTTCTAACAGGCTCTTGGATTATGTGAGTAATTTTGGGTCCTGGAGTAGAAGCAGCAAGAAGCTCACTAATTAAGATGGAGTTGAAGTCCAGATTGTAGTACAGGCCTCTAATCCACAGAGGAAGCTGAGGCTGGAGGATTGTGACCAGTTACATAGCAAGGCTTGTCTTTAATAAAGATAAGACAGGCATGCTGACTCACATTTTTAATCAGAGCTCCATAGACTTGAGACTCTTAATCTCAGGGTTGTGGGTTTGAGTCCCATGTTGGGTGCCATTTGTAGACAGAATTTTCTGTCCTACCTGTTTCTGCAGTTGTTCAGTCCCAAAGAAACACACGGAGACTTTTTTTTTTTTTTTGCTTTTCGAGACAGGGTTTCTCTGTGGTTTTGGAACCTATCCTGGAACTAGCTCTTGTAGACCAGGCTGGTCTCGAATTCACAGAGATCCGCCTGCCTCTGCCTCCCAAAGTGCTGGGATTAAAGGCGTGCGCCACCACAGCCCGGCCCACACGGAGACATATTAATTATAAACTGTTTGGCCTATTGCTCAGGCTTATTACTAACTGGCTTTTACAACTTAAATTAACCCATAATTCTTACCTATGTTTAGCCATGTGGCTTGGTACCTTATCTCAGTAAGGCATCTTGCTTCCTCTGCATCTGGCTGGTGACTTGACTCTCTGTCTTTCCTCTTCCCAGAATTCTCTTAGTCTGGTCACCCTACCTATACTTCCTGTGTAACTACTGACCAATAAGTGTTTTATTAAACTAATACAAGTGACTAATCTTTACAGTGTTACAAGAGCATTATCCCACAGCATAAGACCCTGTCTCAAGAAAAAAAAAAAAGTTGAAAAATAGGTTCCTTATATGCTGCTGACCAAGGATTATAATGAGTTTTTTTTGGGGGGGGGGAGACTTGTTATTTAGATTTGGAAAAATTTTTGTTGTTTTGCTTTGTTTTTTGAGGTAGTCTCTAGTAACCCAGGCTGATCATGAACTCTCTTTGTGCCTGATCATGAACTCTTTTTTTTTTTTTGATTTTTCGAGACAGGGTTTCTCTGTGACTTTGGAGCCTGTACTGGAACTAGCTCTGTAGACCAGGCTGTTCTCAAACTCACAGAGATCCACCTGCCTCTGCCTCCTGAGTGCTGGGATTAAAGGCGTGAGCCACCACTGCCCGGCCTGATCATGAACTCTTGACCTTTTGTTTTTGATACAGGGTTTTCCTGTGTAAGCCTAGCTGTCCTGGGACTCACTCTGCTCTGCTGACCAGGCTGGCCTCAAACTCAGAGACAGCTGCCTGCTTCTGCCTCCCTGAGTGCTGGGATTAAAGGCGTGTACCACCACACCCAGCTTTCTGCCTCCATCTGAGTGCTGGCACACTCAGAAGTACAGAAGTACACAGGTGTGTACCACCATGACCCCGTTAGTTTTCTGGGTTTTGGTTTTCTTATACCAAGCAGTTAGTAGTAACTTGTGGTCAGAGCTACAGTAGTCCTGTGGTCCCCTTACATCTGACCCACACTGGGAATGGGCTAGGACATCCTGAGTGCAGGGGCACACTGGGGCCGTGTGCAAAGCCAAGAAAGTAGAGATCCACAGCAGAGCTCAGGATGTGGCTCAGTTGATGCACAGATCCTTGGGTTCCACATCCAGTACCCTATAAATCAGGCTGGATGGTGCCGTAATCTCAGCGTTTTTTTCAAGTCACAGACAGGCCTAGAACTTTCCATCCTCTGCCTCAGATTCCTGAGTGCTTGGATTTCTGGCATGGGTCACACACCCACAGGGGTATAGGAGGCTTTCTGAAGGACTACCACATGGTGGCTTTCTCCTCTCAGGACTGTAGTGAGTTTTCCCTTTCCTACTTCCCGTATGTCCTAGCAAGAGGGTAAACTTGGCAGTGGCCATTACCCCTGCCCAGTCTGGCAATGGAGGGCGTGGTTGAAGGGGGCAAGTACAGCATGGGGCTGAAGCGTGTGGGCCCAGTCAAGAAGATAGGAAACAAAGATCCGTGCAACTGGTGAATGATTGTCTTCTAGACAGCTAAAATGGCAAACTAGACCAAATGCCCTCCTAGTGACCACAGTGTTTGCACAACTGGATTCCTTCCTTCTGAATTCACATGATGCATCTTTGGCCTCCATCTTGGCTCCAGTATTAGTTAGGATAGGATGTGATAGCATGTATATATTCCCAGCATGTGGCAGGCTGAAGGGAGACAGGTCTCAGTTTAAGGCCAGCCTAGGCTATGTAGTGAGACCCTGTCTCAAAAAAGGGTAGAAGCTGGATGTGGTGGTGGACACATGTATTCCCAGCGCTGGAGAAGCAGGAGGATGACCCACGAGTTTGTGGACCAGCTGGGGTGACATAGTGAGTTTCAAGCCAGCTAGGGCTACATAGTGAGGTCCTGTTTCAAAAAGAGGAAACGGAGTAGGGGTAGACCCATGAATGGCCCAGAAGGTTAAGGAGTTTGTCTTGTTCTGTCCCGGGACCTACATGTTGGAAGGAGAGAAGGGACCCCAGAACTTCTAACTTCCACATAAGTGCAGTGGCATGTGCATGGGTGTGCATGTGCACCCACATACCTTACACAGACTGAATAAGTACTTGTTATTAAAAGGGATGTGTAGCTTTGGGCCGGGGAGTTGTTCTCGGTCACGACTGACTCAGAAGGTCCCCGCAGCACCAGGAGAATGGTCACCAACTGTTTTGTGAAACAGGGTCCTGTATCTTGAACCTGTGTGCTTCCTGGGAGGTCACCAGACCCCACGAAGGGAGAGAAGGAACAGCTGACAAGTCACGGGGCTCTCCCGGCCATTGTCGGTGGGGAGGATGGAGAAAAGTGGGAAGTGGCTCAGCCGGCAGAGTGTGTGCCCTGACTTCCGCCTGCAGCACGACTGGCACCGAGCATGGTGGTCCCTGTCATCACAGCACTCGGCGAAGCAAGAGGATCCGAAGCTCAGTGTCATCCTAAGACAGAGAATTTAAGGCTAGCCTAGGCTACATAAGCCCTGTCTCAAAATAAATAAAGGATATTTACTTAATCTCAGACTTTGACTGCTTTCAGTTCAGCTTCCCTGTGATGAGGTCATACTCCCATCTGCTTGTAGATGACATCATAAGGACATATCCCTCACCGGGTGCTAATCCCCAGGTAGGTTAGCTCTGAGATCCAACTTGCAACGTAGGTAGGGTGCTGAGTGCCCCTCTCTGTGTTAAAGCCACAGTAAGTACCGGGAGTGGAGAGTACTGGAAACTCTGGGTTCCATCCCTAACATGGTCTCCATGGAAATGGTGGTGCATGTCTAGTATGCAAGAAGTGGAGGAATAAGGAGAAGTCCAAGGTCTTCTCCAGATGCAGTAGAATAAACTTTTAATGCCAGCATTCAAGAGGCAGGAGCAGGCCCATCTCTGAATCTGAGGCCAGCCAGGGCTACATAATCAGACCCTGTCTCAAACCATAATAGCAAAACATGAAGACAGGATAGGGTGTAGGGCTTGGAAGTATGGGTCTGTAGTTAAGAGCATGCACTGCTCTTGTAAAGGACCAAGTTCCATTCCCAACACCAGTGGCTCACCTGTAGCTCCAAGGGATCCAACACCCTCTTCTGGTTTCTGTGGGTACTGCATTCACACATAGACAAAGACACACGTACAAAAACCTATTAAACATCTGGGTGGAGGTGGCACACTCTTTAATCCCAGCAGGCGCATCTCTGGAAGTTTGAGGACAGCTAGGGCTACACACAGAATTCCTGTCTCAAGAAAAACAAACAGAAAACTCTTGTTCTGGGACTGGAGAACTGTCTTAGTGGTTAAGAGCACTGTCTACTCTTCCAAAGGACCTGGGTTCAATTCCCAGCACACACGGCAGGTCACAACTGAGTTCCAGGGGATCCAACACCCTCACGGAGGCAAACATTAAAAAAATAATAATAAAACAGGGAAAGAGGCAAAAGTTGGGTAGAGTCCCACAGCCTGCTGGGGCTTGTGTTTTAAAATTATATAAAATAAATCCCTAAAAAGAAAGGATGGCCAAGTAGTGGAGGCACACACTTTTAATCCCAGCACTCAGGAGGCAGAGGCAGGTGGATCTCTGTGAGTTTGAGGCCAGCCTAGTCCAGGACAGTCAGGATTATTAGACAGAGAAACCCTGTCTCAAAAAAGAAAAGAAAAAGGACGAGTTTGAGGCCAGCTTGGGCTACCCATGAGAGATAGTGTCTCAAAGCAACCTCATAAAAAAGAGAAGGTAAATGAAAGAGGGTGGAGCATTTCTTACAGAAAAAGACTGCTTTGCCTCATCACCTTGCTGACCCCTGCGGGAATCCGGGTTTGATATAATAACCCATACCTGGGCCCATGAGATGGATCACCAACTGAAGTTGCTCACCACCAAGCCCAACAACGTGAAACGCTCCTGATCCCCAGGATCTACAGTAAAAAGAACCAACTCCCAGAAGTAGTCCTCTGATCGCCCTTATGTGCATACACACACACACACACAAATAAATGCATGTTTTTAAATAACCTTTCTTTTATACAGATGTGTATAAATCTTCATTTTTTTTTTCAGTGCTGGGATTGAACCCAGAACTTGCACATGCTAGGCAAATACTCTACCATTCAACCATATCTCTAGCCCCTCACTGGGGGATTCTAGGCAGGGGCTCTACCACTGAGCCACACCCCAGCCCCTCACTGGGGGATTCTAGGCAGGGGCTCTACCACTGAGCCACACCCCAGCCCCTCACTGGGGGATTCTAGGCAGGGGCTCTGCCACTGAGTCACACCCCAGCCCCTCACTGGGGGATTCTAGGCAGGGGCTCTACCACTGAGTCACACCCCAGCCCCTCACTGGGGGATTCTAGGCAAGTGTTTTACCTCTGAGCCACACCCCAGCCCCTCACTATGAAATTCTGGACAATGTCTCCACCTACTTTGGAGTTACACAGAGTCTCAGCTCCTGAGTGTACGTCACTGTAGTTAGGAGTCATGGTTGGTTTGTTACCATTGGCAGGGACAGTGTATTTCTATGTAGCCAAGGCTGGCCGTGAGTTGTCTGAATTCTTTACAGGATCTTTAAGGATCTTTAAGGATCCCTAACAACGGCAAGGGCTTAGCCAAATGCAGAAGTTCTTGGCACAGTCACACCAACTTCTCCACTCAACCCTGAGGGTAAAACTGGTGTATAAAGTGGAATAAACCCACAGCCAGCCCAGATACTGGAAACCACCTATGTTTCCCTCCCTGGGTGATTAGGGGCAAGCTTTTAGCCAGACCAGATCATAGGCTGGTTGGCAACTGCTTGGCTTGGTGAACCTTGGTTAACACAGTGTTCAGTTAGCAGAGTATAATGGCGCACACCTTTAATCTGAGCACTTAGGAGGCAGAGGCAAGCAGATCTCTGAGTTCGAGGTCAGCCTGGTCTACAGAGCGAGTTCCAGGATGGTTAGGGCTGTTACACAGAGAAACCCTGACTCGAAAGCCCCCCAAAACAACAACAACAACAAAACCAATACCAGACAGTGGTGGTGGCTTACTCCTTTAATCCCAGCTCTTGGGAAGCAGAGGTAGGTGGATCTCTGAGTTCAAGGCCAGCCTGATCTAAAGGGCTAGTTCCAGGACAGCCAGGGCTACACAGAGAAACCCTGTCTTGAAAATACAACAAAACAAAGCACTGTGTTTACAAACCCATGCTCTGCCCCCGTAAAAAGAAAAAAGTCCCCTATAAGGGTTTTTAAAGTTTATTTATTATGTATACAATGTTCTGCCTGCATGTATGCCTGCAGGCCAGAAGAGGGCACCAGATTTCATTATAAATGGTATTGAACCACCATGTGGTTACTAAGACTTGAACTCAGGACCACTGGAAGGGCAGCCAGTGTGCTTAACCTCTGAACCATCTCTACAGCCCTCCAGGAAAGGTTTTTCAAGTTGGTTCAGTAGGTAAAGCACTGATGCCAACTTGATTGACATTTGAGTGTAATCCCTGAGACCCACATGGCAGAAGGAGAGGACCAACTCCCATAAGTTGTTCTCTGGCTTCAAAATGCATCTCATGACATGTGGCCTCCCCTACAAATTAAATAAATAAATGTGACTTAAAAAATATTTTCCAGTTCTTCAGATAACCAGACAGTCGTTCCTGGGGTTATGGATGTGTGCTGCGGTGCTAACTGCAGATTCTAGGAGTCTGTAATAGGTAGAAGCAGGATTTAACCCCAGGAATCACACACGCCAGGCAATCAGTGGTTCTACTGTTGGGGCAGACCTACAGCCCCCAGGTGATGCTGCCTACTCTAGTTTTTCCTCCCTCACAAAGGGTCATCCCCGGGTCATTCCTGGGTATGTTCATCCCTAGAACCCCAAGGCAGAATATTGAAAGTAAGATGGCTGAAATCTTCAGAACATACATGCACCTGCTAGTCAGGGACATATGAGTCTTAGTTTTTAGACGGTCTCAGCATGTTGTCCTGCCAGGCCTGGAACTCACTACTTAGACTAGGCTGGCCTTGAACTCATAGAGATATTTCTTTCTCTGCCTCCCAAGTACTGGGATTAGTGGGTGAGGTGTGACCCACACCTCACCTCACTGGGAGGTCACTTGAAGGACCCATCCGGTTCCCATGGTAACAATTATCTTTTCCTATACTCTCTCTTGACTAGAATTTTTTGTTTTGTTTAAATTTTGAGGCTTTTGAGGCGGAGTTTTGTTTAGCTCAAGCTGGTTTTAAACTTCCTTTGTAGCCATGGATGACCTTGAATTTCTGACCCTCCTGCCCCCAGCCCCCAAGTACTGGGATTACATTACAGAAGTGCACTACCATACCTAGTTTATGCGGTACTGGGGATGGAACCCAGGACCTTCAGGCACATGAGACAGACACACTATCAACCGAGCCACATCCCCAACCTGGTTCTTTCTCTACTTCTTACCTGTCCTAGGTAAGAGGCCAGTCCTGGACACTGACCCCTTCTGGAAGCTACTCCTCAGAGTCCCGGTGATGGAAAAAGAGGTAGCCGTGCCCAACCTTAGCTCTCCCCCATTCCACTCTTTTGCCACAAAGTCTCACTGTGTAGCCTTGGCTGGCGGGGAATTCACAGAGAGTCTCCTGCCTCTGCCTCCTAAGTGCTGAGATCAAAGGCATGCGCCACCACACCTGCCTCCGTTCTCTCTTTGGTTGCATTCTTAAATAAAACTGCCCAGAATGTTGGTCCAGGGCTGGGGCATCATGTAGGATGTGAGCATCCAGTCTGCTCTCAGGCTGAGCTGGAAGTCAAGGGAGGTCTTCCCAAGTGGTTCTCCAGGCACCCTGGGGTTCATGTATTTCTCAGCCCCCAGCAGCAATGAGGCTGGGAGAATAACCATATGGGGTTTCTCCAGTTGGGTGCTTTCCCCTGCACCCTTCTGGGGGAGACTGATTGAGCTTAAAAGGCTCTAAGGTTCGACCCCTCCCCCACATGCTCCAGCTGTTGGTTGAAGTTCCAAAGATCATCAAATACTTAAGCTCTTCTTACACATCTACAGGGATCCCTGCCTCCAGAAACAGCCACTGAGAGTCCCTACCTGGTCCCCAAATTCTCACCCCACTGTTCTTGGTTCTATCCCTGGGGTCACACTTAAAGTGGACTGAACACCATACGCCTGCATTTGCACGCTTTTCTTGTGGATCTTAGTCCCAAGCCTCCCTCTCATCTTTTATACTTCAAAGATGCCATGAGGGGTCCCTTTAGTATCTCAAACTTCAGTGAAAAGTAGAGTCAACTCAACACCAACATTCTAGATGATTCTATCTCTAGTAACACGGACAAAGACCACACTAGCTTTGTAAACTTCAGTAGCACTCTTGTTACTTTGAGACAAAATCTCGCTCTGTAAACTAGGTGTGGTAGCAACACTTTTACTCAGCACTCTGGAGGCAAAGGCAGGCGACCTCTAAAGATGAGCATACAAGGCCAGCCTTTTCTAAAAAGTGAGTTCTCCTGTCTCAAAAACAAACAAATAAGCAAGCAAAACTCACTCTGTAGGGCTGGAGAGATGGCTCAGAGGTTAAGAGCACTGGCTGCTCTTCCAAAGGTCCTGAGTTCAATTCCCAGCAACCACATGGTGGCTCACAACCATCTGTAAAGAGGTCTGGCGCCCTCTTCTGGCCTTCAGGCATACAGAATATTGTATACATAATAAATAAATAAATAAATAAATAAATAAATAAATAAATAAATATTTAAAACAACAACAACAAAAAACCTCACTCTGTAGCTTACAGTGGCCTGGAACTCTTCACCCCAGGCTAGATTCAAATTCAAGGCAACCCTCCTGCCTCTGCCATGCAAATGCTGAGATTATGGGAATGAGCCAGCATGCCTCTGGCAGACAACTCTTGTTTATAGATGTTTCTATGCCTCTTGGCCAAATTTCCTGTGCGTGGACTTGACCCTGGTTGACCCCAGGAATGCTACTGTTGCATTATTTCAAAGAGAGGGCCTCACCACGTATTTAGTTTGGACTTGAACTTTTTATGTTGCCTAGGCTGGCCTTGAATGTGGCTTTGCGGATTTTGTTTGTTTGTTGAGACAGCAGCCTAGCCAGCTTCAGACCCACTTCTTGGTGTCGGAGAATGACCTTGAACTCCTGATCTTTCAGCCTCCACCTCCTCCGTGAAATATTACTGGTGTCATCCAACATGCCTGGTTTAGGGGGTGCTAGGGATGGAACCGAGGGCTTCCTGCAAATTACACAAGTGTTCTTCCAACTGTGCTATGTCCCCAGCTCCGAGTCTTGAACTTCCAATCTTCCTGCTTCAGCCTCCCACGTTCTAGGTGGGGGTCACAGTTTTGTCCCTTCCCCCGACGTTCTGCACGCCAGTCTTCTTGCCCCACATCCAGCAGCCTAATTGGCCAGCTAATGTGTCCCTAGTGGAGGACAGATGCCTGCATTCCTAACAGAGCCCCTCCTCTGTCACCCTTCAAAGGTGTGTCACCAGCGGAGGTTATGGTGTGGCAGGAGAAGGTACTGTACCATCCAGATGAGCAGACAAGCAATCCTAGAAGAGAAGGTGCAGCCAGGTGAGGCTACTGGTGACAGTGGAGTGGGCGGTGTCACTTCTGGCCAGGCTGGGAAGTCAGGCTTAGAACAGGTTCTTTGGAAACCAAGCAGCTCAGAGGAGGAGGCTTCTATTGGCCTTGCAGGTCACTTGGGTTTTGGATGGGCAGGGAAAAGAAGGACAGCTCCATGGGAGGATGAGCCAGAGGAGCTGAGGAGGCCGGCTGCGGGAGCAGAGAGGAGGCGGGGCATCATCACCGTCATCCATCAGCACATTTATTGACAGCCCCTAGGAGGCGGGGCTGGGGACAGAACATACAAAGACAAGGACCTGCCCTCAAAAAGGTTCCATTCTAAGGAGACAGGGACAGAAAAATACAGAATGGTCTTTCCTGGGGATGGCCGGCTCTCACCTGGGCAGGTCAGAAGCCTCTGTCCTACTTTGCCCCAGAGGCAGCTGCAAGGCCCTTGGGGGTGTCCCTGGGGCCGCAGCTGGGGCATGACCACCTGGCTCCTAGGCGGAGAGCCCCCAAACTGCGGGAAGGGTTAGCTCAGGAGAACAATCCAGTAAGCCTTGGCCAATAAGTTCGAGCCCAGTAATGTGGCAGGGTGCGACAGCCCCCCACCCCAAGCAAGACCCCCTGGGGGAAGCAGGCCCCCATAAAGTTCTTTTCATCTGGGGACCTGGTTTGGCACCCTGGAGGACCGGGGAGACGAAATAAAATAAAATAAAAAGGCAGAGTTTCCTTGGTGACCGAGGTCCAGCACCCTGCCCACCCACCCCCCAGCCCTCTATGGGCCTCTTCGGGGAGCCCCTCTTCCCCAGCTCAGCCTCCAGGGCCCTGGGCCTGCCTGAGGCTAGGGGGAGGGGCCTGCCCCTCCCCCCACCCAGACAGTGGGGGAGGAGGAGGAGCCACGAATCAAGTTTGTCTGGACCCCCGCTGGGAGGCCGTACCCTGGCTCCTACCGATGAGGGGGTTCAGGCTGAGAGGGTCGAGGGCTCAGCAGAGGGGCTGGGCCAAAAGGGCACCCGGGGGAGCCCTTCAGTGGGGGCACTGGGCGGGAGTCCAAGGGAGGCAGGCTCCGGGGTACGGCTGGAGGTGGTCCCCGGGCGGCCCCAGTGGGCAGGACGGCAGCAGCAGGGAAGGGTTTCGGGGGATCCATGGCGGTGGCGGCGGCAGCAGCAGCAGCAGCAGTAGTGGGAGCCGGCTGGGCAGAACGTTCCCGACGCCTCAGCACTTCCTGTAGTTTCTCTGCCTGGGTCCGCCTCAGGTGGGCCAGGGCACGGCCCCTCTGGAAGGCTGGCAGGAAGGCCTCCAGGCTTTGTTCCCCCAGCAGCAGCTGCTCCATCTGGATCTGGGAGTGTCCAGGAGGGAAAGGGAAAGTTGGGAGGAGGCAATCCGATCAGAGACTGAGAGTTCTTTTTTTCCCCCCCACGGTGACCAGCCAGCAGAGGCCCTGAGCTTCCAACCTGGCCCAGCCTCTGGGTTACCCAGACTGGACAGAGTCCATCCTCTTTCCACAGTAAAGGGCTGTCTCGGGCCTTTCAACTCATTTAGTGTTCATTCCCAACCCAACCCAGAGG
Source organism: Alexandromys fortis (assembly GCF_014885135.2). Taxonomy (NCBI): domain Eukaryota; kingdom Metazoa; phylum Chordata; class Mammalia; order Rodentia; family Cricetidae; genus Alexandromys; species Alexandromys fortis. Next base: position 85,996 of record NW_026068184.1, read on the forward strand.
AACGGGGCGGGGGGGCATTCCTACTCAGCAGACCCTGCCCTCCAATGTCTGTACACATTCCTAGGACATCAAACTCTGCCATTCTGGAAAGTTCTGTAGGAAATCATGGTGGGATTCTTAGAGGAGACGCTCCCAAGTCTTTGATGTAATGACAACCCCAATGGGACAAGATGGGTCTCCCTCCCTGTTCACCTGGACCCAGTCGCCTCTACCCCTCACCTCAGCCTCCTGCTCAGCCTCTTCCAGTTCAGCCTGCAGCCAGCCCAGCGCACATTGGGGGCTCCAGCGATGCATGCTCTCCTCTGAGGACCACAGGGGGACAGACAGGGACTCTGACTCTCCCATTGACCGCAGGTGGCTCTACAGTTCCCATCTCTGTGGCCTCCAAATCTTTTTTTTTTTTAATTTGTTTGTTTTGTTTGAGGCAGGGTCTCTTACAGCCTCTAACCTTGAACTTGCTGTGTAGCCCAGGCTAGCCTTGACCCCGATCCTCCAGTCTCTAGACCTCAAAGTGCTGAGATTATAGGCATGCACAAACAAGTTTGGCTTATTTTTTTTGTTTTTCTACTGTTGTTTCTTTTTAAAAAGCTTTTGTTTTTAATTATGAGTATGTATCTGCACATGGGTATGTGCGCTTGACAGAGTTCTGGCACTTGAGAGGCCAGAGGTTGTCAGACCTGCCCAACATGGCTGCTGGGAAGCCAACTCCAGTCCTTCCCAGCTGCTGAGCCATCTCTCCAGCCACCACCATCATCACATCACTGTGCAGCCCAGGCTGGCCTGACAAATGTGGTACTCCCCAGCCTCCTGAGTGCAGGGATCATAAGCATGCACCACCATGCCTGGCTCAGCTTCTTCAGTAACGTGGACACTGCTGGGCATTTATGGACAGATACCCTCTTCATTGCCACACCCAGGCCACCGCCATCCAACCCATTAATTAGGTCAGACATGAGGCAGCCCTTCACCCTAGAGTAAAAAAATAAAGGCTAGACTGATGGGGGGGGCACTCCGGGGTTCAAAGTTAGGTTCTCATTTTCCTTTTCTTTCTTCCTTTTTATAAATTTTATTTAATGTGCACGTTTGTTTTGCCTGGGCGTATGCATGTGTACCACGTGAGTGCCTAGTGCCCGTGGAGATCAGACAGTATCACTGGATCCCCTGGAACTGGAGTTCCAGGCAGTTGTGAGCTGCCATGTGGGGTGCTGGGAATCGAACCCAGGTCTCCTAGAAGAGCACACGGTACACTCACTTAATCACTGAGTTGTCCTCCAGCTCCCCTTTCTTGTTTTCTGTTTGTTTGGGTGTTGGCTTTTTAAAAACTGCTTACATTTTTATTTTAATAAATGATAATAAATAGATATTTATTTCTCGTGTGTAGTCTGTGTGGGCATACTCATGTCACTGCATAGCTGTGGAGGTCAGAGAACAATTTATGGGAGCTGCTTTTCTCCTACCATGTCGGTCCCAGGGATCACACTCAACCTTGGCACCGAGTGTCTTTACTCAGTGGACCATGCTATCCATGTCATCAGACTTGATCTTTTTCCTTTTTCTTTCTTTTCTTCTCTTTTTCTAGTGTCTCAGGTAACCCAGGCTGGCCTCAAACTTACTCAGTAGCCAAGTTTGGCCTTGAACTACTGATCCTCCTGTGTCTGTTTCCCAAGTGGTGGGACTATAGGCATATGCCTCCATATCCAGCGTGGACCTCCTTTCTTCTACTACCCAGAACCTCCATCACATCACTACTTTTTCTTTTCCTTCTTTTTTGGGGGGTGGGGTGGGGTTCAAGACGGAGTTTCACTGTGTAACCCTCCCTGGTTGTCCTGGAACTTGCTCTGTAGTCCAGGCTGGCCTCAAAATCAGAACACCGAGATCCACCTGCCTCAGCCTCCAAAGTGCTGGGGTTAAAGACATGTGCCACCATCGCCTGGCTCCCTTAGGCCTCTTCAACCCAGCTGTTAGTTTTTTGTTTTTGAGGCAGGACAGCCCCTCAAGAGACAGCACAGTCCGGCCCAGAACTCACTACAGAGCCTAGGGATGATCTTGAAGTTTTGCGATCCATCTGCCTCTGCCTCCCAAGTACGGGGATTACATACACGGGAACCCAGCCCAGCTTTCCAAGTCTGCTCCTCCAACAGCTCACAACCTCACTTTCCAGAAGGCCCAGATCAGCTCTCTTCAGATTTCATCCGGAAGTAGCGGTGTCCCAGCCCCACCCTTAGGAGCCCAGCACAAATGAAAGCCAACCCCACCCCAGGCAGGTCTCCTGCGCCTCCCCTCACCCAGTCTCTGCAGTTTGTCTGCGCAGTTCTCAGCCACCTCTCGGAGCTCTTGGTACTTGATGGCCAGGGCAGTCCGGCCCATCTCCAGGCGGGGCCGCAAGGCCAGGTTCTCCTTAGCCAGCGCGTAGTTAGAGGCCAAGCAGGCATCCCGCTCCAGCTGCAGACCCTGAAACTGCCAGTGGAGGAGAGCTAAGAGGCCTGGGCTCAAACTGCCCAGGGTCACCCAGGAGTCCACCATAGCACAACATCACAGGCCTAGTCAAAGGCACCCGGGAGTCCCCAGCCAGCAGGGGTGTAGGGACCAACAGGTGGAGGGGCCTAGGTTGGCCTAGGCTTTGCCTGGCGTCCTCTCTCTGGGCCCCAGTTCCTTCTACAATTAAAAACAAAACAAAACAAAAACAAAACAAAAACCGCCCCTCTTACTGAGTTGTCGTAAGACCTAAGTGAGCCAAACTATGAAGGCCTCTACAAATGTTAGTTAATTTTTAATTTTTCAATTAATATGTCTGCTCAGGTCCCCAAGGACTACCCCCTCCCCTCTCTGTCCCATTTTCCATGCTTGGACAGCTTGCCTCTCATTCCAGGCCTTTGTCTCGCGTCCTCCTCAGGTGTTTGTGTGGAAAACATTTCCACCCTCTGTTCTGACTCTTGGGGGAGTGGTGTTTTCACCCTGTGTCTTCCCAGCATCAACCCCCCCCACACACCCACTCAGGTCATCCTCTCATCTCTTATAACCCCTCATCGGCCCTCTAGCGGAACCCCACACACCCCTACGAATACAATACACACCCCCTTTGCTTCTGTGGTCCCCTGCACCTGCTAGCTGCTCACCTAGCAGAAGGCAGCACTGGGGCCCTGAAGAAGGCTCTTTGAGCCTATTTCTAGGAGGGCCAAGCCTCGCTCCCCGCCCCTGGAGAACACGCTCCCCTCCATCTGTCCCCTGATCCAAGCACATGCCCCTCCTCGTCTGGCTCCTTCTAACACACACTTTCTTTTTCTGCACCCCCCTCCCAACAGACAACCAGCCCGGGCCTATGTCTCCCGTGAAATATACAACTTTCTCTTATGGTGGCCTACGGAATACAAGCCTCTGTATTCATAGACCCATCCCCAATGGCAGACACAAAGCCCCCTCCCCATCTAAAGCATAACCCTCCTTCCCAGCTATCCTCCCCACCCCAGGTGTCAAGCAGGCCTTCAGTTCTCCCCCAAGCAAGGCGCCTCCCCTTTCTGGCCCTAAAGAACGTGGGTGTGCTGAGCCAGGGCCCCCAACAACACAGCTCACCCTCCACCTCCCGCCCCCCAGAACACACCTCCCCGGAGCATCCTCAGGAGGGCACGCCTCGCGGCCATCCCGGGGTGCACGGGTGCATCCCCGGGCGCCCCCTCCCGCACCACCCTCCCCAGGCCGGATCGGGGCGCCCCCCATCCCCCGGGGGCGGCTCCGCGGGGCCCACTCGGACGTGCCAGGCTCCCATGATCCCGAGGCCTGGCAGCTCCAGGGGGGTGGCCTCCGCTGGCTGGGTCTCCGGGTCCCCGCAGGCCGCGGCCCGTCCTCTCCATCGCCCCCCTCAACATCCTCCTCTTGCCCGCGCCCCCCGCGTTACCTTCCTGCTGAGCCGCACAATCCGGTCCAGCTTGGGCTCATCTTGAAGCAGATCCCGGAGCTGCCCGGTGCTGAGGATCCCAAAGCGCCCCGGGCTGCCGGGCTCCGGCCCCGCCCGCGCCGCCCGGGCCCGGTACATACCGCCCGCCCGCGCCCCCAGCTCGGCTGCTGGCTCGGCCCGATCGGCCCCGCTCCGCCCCGGCTCCGCTCCGGCTCCGCTCCGGGCTCCGGGCTCCGGCTCCAGCTCCGGCCGTGCGCTGCGCTGTTTGCGTTCCGCCGCCAGGGGGCGCCTCGACCGCTCTTAAAGGGACCGCCGCCACTGGCAGGACTGGGGGTGGGGCAGGTAGGGGGCGGGCCTCATCCGGAGATTCCCCCGCCGTGCCGCGGAGCCACCGCGAACCTGTCGCTCAAGGCGGCCTCTCACCAGAAGCCCATCCTCTCTCCTCCCTCTGGAAACCCAAGTCTTCCTCTCCTCTCACCCGTTCATCCTGCCACGCTTCACCGCAGACCTTCCCACCCTAGGCGCCTACAGTTTGCAAGACTCTTTCAATTTCCCCTTTGGGTTCCTACAGCTTTCTTAGTTGGGCTGGGCGCCAAAGCCCCTGTCTAACTGCTAACTTGGCCACGTCATTCATCGTCCCCACCGCACTCCATGCCTCAGTTTTTGTCCTCTGTAAAATGGGGGGTTGAGCATGCAGAGTGATTACTGAGTTACTTTAGAGACACCGAGGTACCACAGAGGCCCGGGGCCGTGGCTCGGCTGTAGTATGTTTGCCTAGCCTGAAAGACCTTCCCCAACACCACCAAAACATAAATTGATAAAAGGTAACACACAATAAAATAGATTTTTTGTTTGTTTGTTTTTCGAGACAGGGTTTCTCTGTGGTTTTGGAGCCTGTCCTGGAACTAGCTCTTGTAGACCAGGCTGGTCTCGAACTCACAGAGATCCGCCTGCCTCTGCCTCCCAAAGTGCTGGGATTAAAGGCGTGCACCACCACCGCCCGGCCTAATAAAATAGATTTTAAAATCTTAGAGATGACATCACCTCCCTAACATCACATTACAGATGACTGACAATCGTTGCACGGAGCACAAAGGCTGAACCACTACCTAGGGGCACGCTTTCCCACCTTCAGAGAGTTCATAGGTCAAGGCAGAGTCTCCACCCGCATCTAGTGCAAGACAGAATGGCAGAGGCAAGCATGGTGGCACTTGCCAGTAATTCCAGCACTAAGAAGGCTGAGGCAGGGGGATTGTCCCAAGTTTGAGGCCAGCCTGGGCTACACAGTAAAGCTCTGTTCCAAAATAATCAATATGGGAGAAGCAAGGGCTCAGCCGGTGAATGCTTGCCACACGAGAACGCGGACCAGAGCGCAATTCCTTGACGTCAGGAAAAAAGCCAGGCATGGTGGTTCATGCTTCTAGTCACAGTAGGTCAGAGGCAGGTGTAGGACTCGATGGTCAGCCAGTCTAGCACGGTCAGTGAGGTCCAGGCTCTGTTCAAAAACAAACCACATGACAGCCACCATTGACTTCTATTTTCCACACGCACCCACACCTGCACATTTCCCCCAAGCTCGTACACACACATAGGGAATGTGTTCCCTGTGTGTACACACGCAGCACTGTGAGAGCACATGACTGGGACCAGCCAATCAGAAAGTTATCTGAGGAAGTGATGCCTGAGCCAGGTTTCATAGGCTGAACAGGAATGCTGGAAAAGACCATAAACCAAGGCACAGGAACCAAGAGAGCATTAGGGACTCTCCCTCATCCGGCTCCATCCTCCTGCCTCAGCCTCCCGGGTGCTAGGACGGCAAGTGTGCTCTTCAGCCACCTTCCCATAACTGAAATCCACTCACATGAAATTCCGTGTCCCCCCCCCCCCCCCCCCCCCCCCCCCCCCCCCCCCCCCCCCCGTCGTGTCCCGTCCTGTGTCGTCCCTTGTCCCTTATCATCTGTCTCCTCCCAACCCGCAGCCCTCTGCACTTCCACAGCCTGGGCACTTACCGTTTTCCTGTGAACCCGGCTCTCCCTTGACCTTAGTCGCAGGAGTTATCAACAGTCCGTCTCCTCACACCCTGCTGACCTCCCCTATTCTGCTTCTCTAGGCCCAGCTATTTGTGGGAATTTTTCAGGGGTCTCTTCCTGTCTGGATCTCCCTTGGCCCCGCCTACTCTGGAAACCTTTGTCCTCTTTGATCCATAAGTGAGATGGGGGGGGGGGGGGATTCCTGCCTCTCTGGTCTGTTTATTCAACACCCCTCCCCCATGCCTCACATAAATGCTCTCAGTAACACAACACAACCTTCTCCCCTCCCCCCCTCCAGTCCCAGAGACCAGAGAGATGGCTCAGCATTTAAGGACATTTGCTGCTCTTGCAGAGGACCAGAGTTTGTGTCCTAGAGTCCTCATGGTGGCTCACAGCTGCCTGTAATTCCAGTTCCAGGGGAACTAATGCCCTCCTTAGGCTTCCTCTGGCACCTGCATACATATGGTGCATATATATCCACTCAGACACACACACACACACACACCACATAAAATAAGTAGACAAGGGCTAGAGAGATGATCTCAGAGGTTAAGAGAACTGGCCGCTCTTCCAGAGATCCTGAGTTCAATTCCCAGCAACCATATGGTGCCTCACAACCATCTGTAAAGAGATCTGGTGCCCTCTTCTGGAGGCAGAATGTCGTGTACATAATAAATAAATAGATAAATTTTTGTTGTTTTGAGACAGAGTCTCACTCCATGGCTATGGCTGGCCTATGTAGACCATATTGGCCTCGAACTCACAGAGATCTGCCTGCTTCTGCCTCCTGAGTGCTGGGATTAAAGGCGTGCGCCACCATCTCTGACAATAAATAAGTTCCTTTTTTTTTTTTTTAAGACCACTGCTCCCTCTGTGTCCTCCTAGAAAGAAAGCTGTCTTCCCATCCCCCACTCCGAGTATACTCTTTGAGCCTGCCCTTTGCTCCAGCTTCCCTCTGGCCGCCAGGAAGAGCAGCCTTTCCATTCAGAGGTCAACAGCAGCTACAGCTTTAGTTTGAGGCTCAGCCAACTCTCAACCTCTGAGGTGACTGACTAGTCCCTTGCTCTGTTCCTCATGTCTTCTGTCCATCTCCTTCATCTCAGTTTTCACGCTGATTCCCTTTTATTGTCACCCCACCCCCAGGGCTTTTTATTTCTTTGAGGTAGTGGGGTTAGAGACCGAGGGCTCACCTTACAGTGCTCTGCTGTTGAGCTGCACCCTCAGCCCCTCACCAGGGATCCTAGACAGGCTGCTCTACCGCGGAGTTAGAGTTCAGTCTGGTTTTTGTTTTATTTTCTACCTTACAGCTGCCATCTTCTGCTCTCTCCTCTGAGTTCTGGTATTACGGGTGTGGGCCACTACGTCTCGTTCCATGATTCTTATACTTGTTTATGTCTTATTTTTGAGCAGATCAAATGTAAAGAAAAGTGATAAGCAACTTGAGAAATAAAGAATAGACTTTTAAAAATTTCAAATTTTTAAAAGTCTATTCTTTATTTCTATATTTATATTTGTTTTATATTTTATATTTTTAAAACATTGGGTTTATTTTTTTTTTTTTGAGACAGTGTTTTTCTGTAGCTTTGGAGCCTGTCCTGGAACTAGCTCTTGTAGACCAGGCTGGCCTCAAACTCACAGAGATCCTCCTGCCTCTGCCTCCCAAGTGCTGAGATTAAAGGTTTACGCCACCACTGCACGGTGTACCACCACTTGGTGTACCACCAAGACCTTTAAAGTCCCGTCTGTGGCTGCTGTTTCCTGTGTCCATTTCCTCAGCCCTTTCCCTCGTCTTGACTCACTCCTCACTCCCTTCCCGCAGTCAAAAGGGAAGGCTAAGGTCTAGCCAAGGCTAAGGTCGTCACCCCCTTTCCTACTGCCAGGGCCAATTTCACACTCCATCCCATTGGCCACCTTTTTTGCCGGCAACATAGCTGGAGTCTAGGCGTCTCATTAGCTATGGGGTTGGCAGAAATAAAAAAGTCAGCTAAAGGTGTCATGAAGGGGCACACACCGTAATCCCTGCCTTCCAGAGGCTGAGGCAGGAAGAACATGAGTTCCTGCTCCGCTGGGACTACATAGCCAGACTCTAGCTCATGAAAGAAACAAGAGCTGGCAGGATGGCTCAATGAATAAGGACTAGTTGCTAGCCGGGCGATGGTGGCACACGCCTTTAATCCCAGCACCCAGGAATAAGAAGAAACATGGGACCGATAAGGTGGCTCACTGGGTAAAGGCTCTTACCATGTGGAAGGCTGATGACCTGAGTTCCATCCCTAGGACCCACATAAAGGTGGAAGGAGAGAACCAACTCAAAAACATTGTCCTCTGCCCTCCAAAGCTTGCTGTGGCGTGTGGGCAGCTCTATTATGCAAGCATCATACTGCTACTTCTGCAGTAAGATGTCTTAGTAAGATTAGCTAAGCATGGTGAAGGCACTTGCTACCAAGCCTGACAATCTGAGTTTGATCCCTCGGACCAACAAGGTAGAAAGAAAACCAACTTCCGTAAGTTCTGCTCTGACCTCCACATAGGCTCCTGGCATGTACACTCATGTGCATATACACAATTAATTAATTAAAAGAAGAGAGAGAGTGAGCAAAACATCAAATCGAGCATTCAGAACACCCAGCAGTTCCGTTGTAGGTATCTTTTTTTTTTTTTTTTTTTTTTTTAATGTAGCCCTGGCTCCCTGGCTGTCCTGGAGCTCACTCTGTAGACCAGGCTGGCCTCAAACTCATAGAGATCTGCCTCCCGAGTGCGGGGATCAAAGGCGTGTGCCACTCTACCCAGCCAGGTCTTTCATACCATGGGGTGAACAGTAGTGACCTCTGTTGGAAATGGGTCACCTTCCAGCTGTTCTCGAGGAAACAGTGTTTCACTCTTGGGCTGTTTTGCTGCCCTCTTCCCTCCCTGTCACAGGGTTAGGGGGACCCAATGCATCCCCAGACAAGGGGCCTTGGAGGACACTTGACATCAACAGTATGCTTGGGTCTGAAGTGGGACAGGACACGGTCACTTCCAGAGCCAATATCTCAGTGGGTTCACACAGCACACAACAGTTACGTGCTGTCTGTTACATTACTGTAAAGCCTCAAAGAAGGGACCTTGTTTGGGCTCATGGTTTCCATCAGTCACTCATATTCAAAGAGTGCAGTCGCAGGCGCTCAGTAACAGTTCTGTGAAACCACCAAGACAACAAAGAAAGCATCATCCAGGGCCTGGAGAGGAAGCCCAGTAGTTAAGAGCATTGTTGCCTTTCCAGAGGACCCAGGTTCAAATCCCAGCACCTGTGGGACAGCATGAACTATTTAAAAGAAAAGAAAAAAAGAATCATTTCTTTAAAAAAAAAAAAAAAAACAAAAAACTAGGGCTGGAGAGATGGCTCAGTGGTTAAGAGCATTGCCTGCTCTTCCAAAGGTCCTGAGTTCAATTCCCAGCAACCACATGGTGGCTCACAACCATCTGTAATGGGGTCTGGTGCCCTCTTCTGGTCTGCAGGCATATACACAGACAGAATATTGTATACATAATAAATAAATAAATATTTAAAAACAAAAAACTATCTTTAGATGGGTGGTAGTGGTGCACGCCTTTAATCCCAGCACTCAGGAGGCAGAGGCAGGCGGATCTCTGTGAGTTTGAGGCCAGTCTGGTCTACAGAGTGAGTTCCAGGACAGGCTCCAAAGCTACAGAGAAACCCTGCCTTGAAAAGCAAAAACAAAAAACCAAACCAAACCAAAAAACACTTTAGATTTATTGATTTTATTCTTATGTGTATGGATGTTTGCCTACCTGTATGTCTATGCACCACATGTGTGCCTTGTGCCTGCTGAGGTGAAAGAAGGGAATTAGAGCCTCTGGTACTGGAGTTACAGATGATTGAGTGCTGCCATGTGGGTGCTGGGAACCAAACCCAGGTCGTCTGCAAGAGCAGACAGTGCTCTAAGCACTGAACAATCTCTGCAGCCTCATTGTGTCTTCCTTAGCTTCTTTTCCCAACCCTTAACTCCATACCCTCTCCTCTTCTGTCACTACTAGTTAGTCTGCATTTCTAGATTTTTTTGTCTATATTCATGCTATATTATATTTATAAAATCAGTATCAATTATGCATAATAATGGGTTTCAGCTGGGTGGTAGTGGTACACGCTTTTGATTCCAGCACTTGGGAGACAGGTGGATCTCTGAGTTTGAGGCCAGCCTGATCTACAGAGTGAGTTTCAGGACAGCCATGGCTACACAGAGAAACCCTGTCTCAAAAAAAACCCTATAAAATAATAATAATAATAATAATGGTTCCATCATGGTATTTTCATGGGTGCATACATGCACATTGCATGTTGATCGTACTCACCCTCTTATTCTTCCCCACCCACCCACTTCCTCTTCCCTACTAGTTCCCCATTTACTTTCTCTTTCTCTTTTGGCAATTCAGTGAGTTTAATTGGGGTTGTTGATATGAACATGGGTATATATATTTTTTTCAGTGTGGCTTCTTTCTGAATTGCTTTGTTATTCACAGTAGAACATTTATCAAGCATCTTCCTTTTTAAGATTTTTTATTATTATTTGATGTAGACATGTGTGTGTATGTGTGCGTCCACATGGGTATAGTGCACATGAGTGCAGATGCAGCCCCAAATTTCATCATCATCATTAGATAGGTCTCACCGTGTAGCCTTGGCTGGCCTTGAACTCATGGAGATCTGGCTGGTTTTACCTCCCAAGTGCTGGAATTAAAAGAATACACCAACAAGCGTGACCCAAGTTTCTTCCTTTTTAATGGCAGTATAGTATTTCTTTGTATGGCTAGACCATTATTTGTTTATCCATTTGCCTGTGGATTGATATTTCCATGGCTTCCAGTATGAGATTTGAAAAAGACAAAACTGCCATGGATTTTGAAACATTGTATGGGCATATTCTTTCTTTTGTCTTTTAAAGGTTTATCTAAGTTTTACTTATATGTATGCATGTGTTTGCGTGATTGTATACTGTGTATGTACCAGTGCCTGCAGAGGCCAGAAGAGTGTGTTAAAGACCCCTAGAGCTGGAGGTTTAGACAGTTGTGATCTGCCCAACATGGGTGGGAAATTGAACTCTGGTCCTGGGCAAGAGTAGAAAGTACTCTCTTCTCTTCTCTTCTCTTCTCTTCTCTTCTCTTCTCTTCTCTTCTCTTCTCTTCTCTTCTCTTCTCTTCTCTTCTCTTCTCTTCTCTTCTCTTCTCCTCTTCTCTTCCCTTCCCTTCCCTTCCCTTCCCTTCCCTTCCCTTCCCTTCTCTTCTCTTCTCTTCTTTTTTTTTTCTTGGTTTGTTTTCTTTTTTTGAGGGGTGGGTTTCTCTGTGTAGCCCTGGCTGTCCTGGAACTCACTCTGTAGAACAGGCTGACCGTCAACCCAGAGATTCTCCAGCCTTTGCCTCCTGAGTGCTGGGATTACAGGCGTGGGCCACCACCACTTGGCTTGAGCCTTTTTATGTTGGTGCTGTGAATCCCACTGAGGTCTTCAGGCTTCTGCAGCAAACACCGAACCCACTGAACCATTTCCCTGGGTTTTATTCTCCAACCCATTCTGCTGTTGCTTAGGGCACCCCTGAACCTGAAACCCTCCCTGTTTCCCTCCTTTACCCTATGATTAAGTTACAGAAGGACTGAGGCATCCTCTCTAACCTCTCAGATGTGCCTAGACTGTACCACAGTGGTTTAAGATTTGCACAGTCCATGAAGGAAGGGACCGGGTCCATGCCATCTCTCCAGTCCCAGCCCCTGGCGCAGGATCTCTTACACTGCAAGGGCGGAAATTCACCACCAAGGGCCAAAGCCCAGCTCCACCACCTCCCGCCCACAGGACCCTAGATTAATTACCAAGCACCAATGTGCTCTTGGTTCTTCCTTTTCTTCTTTTGTTCTTCCCCTTTTATGTAGGCTTTCATGAACCCAGACTGGCCTTAAACACTCTATGTAGCCCAGGCTTCTCTTGATCTCACGGTCTCCTCCTCTCAGCCTCCTGAAGGCTGGGATGGCAGGCACGCAATACCGTAGTTGGTTTGTGTGGTGCCGGGGCTGGAATCCTGGACTTAGGGTGTGCTGGGCATGTCATTCTACCAACCGAACCGCATTTCCAACCCCTCTCTTTTCTTACTAGTAAAATGGGGAGCAGTCACCCCACCACCTCTGATTGTTGTTGGACGAAGTGAGTCTAAGCCCATGAAGGTCTGAGAAGGCAAGGGAGGGACCCTAATAAGCTCCGAGTGCTGGGCAAGTGGCAGAAATGAGAAGCAGCCAGGTGTAGTGGATTCGAGGGCATTTTGGGCTGCAAACCCAAATCATCTCTCAAACAAGAACAAAAAGGGTCTTTAGAAGATGGGTTCTGCTGATCTTAAGGAGCCTCCCTTCACACAAGGACGCCTCCCATCTCCCCGCACTTCATTGAGCAAGGGAGAATAATTCATAAGAAGCCATCTAACCCACCCCCTTATTCCTCAGCATCCAAGCAGCCCTAAACATTTTTCTTCTAAGGGAGGCTTAGAGCGTAGCTCAGCAGTGGAGCCAGTGAAGCGCTGGGAGTGTGCCCCAGAGGTAGCACTTGCCCAGCAGGCACCCATCCCCTTCAATAAGCCTTCCAAGAATAGGCTGGTTCTAGAAGTTTCTGTCCTTCTCCACCCCATCTCTCTGATGGAATCCCTTACGATGACCCCAGTTCTCCCTGCCTCCCACCCCGTCTTTACCTTGTTCTCCTCTTGCCTTGCACGAGATGAATGTGAACAGAGCTGTACCCTTCTGGATCCACCCGAGGTTGTCGCAGCGTGAGCTAGAGCCAGGAGAGGACCTGGGTGACAATGTCTTGCCCAAACTTTCCTGCTTCCACTATTTTATGAATGGGTGTGGCCTACTCAGATAAATTTGAGGTTTTGTTTTTGAGTTTTTTTATTTTATTTTATTTTTGTTTGTTTGTTTTCAGAAGTATCTTGGCATATAGAGCTCCGGCTGGCTTGGGGCACATCATAACCTTCCTCTGCCTTCTGAGCGCTGGGACCACCGGTGTGCACCACACTACCTGACTGAAATGTGAATTTTAGATAAATGTTATAATATTTGATAGTAAATAAGGAATAGGGCCAGTAAGATTGCTTGGATAGTAGATGCGCTTTCTGCCAAGCCTGAGGACCGGAATTTGATACGTGGTAGAAAAAGAGCCAACTCTCACAAGTTGCCCTCTGACTTCCACGTGTGTGCCTTGGCAGGCATGTGCTCAAACACGTAAACAAACAGGCACACACACAATGAGTAAGTAAAATGCAATAGATTGTTTTTCTTTATTTTTGCCATAGATTTATATATTGCGTTTCATATGAAAGTATTTTGCCTGCATGTTTGCATGCATGCACCACGTGTGCACTTTGTCAGAAAAGGGCATCAGAGTCCCGGAAATTGGAGTTCCGGATAATGGCGAACCCATGTGGGTGCTAAGAATCAAACACGGTCCTCTGCAAGAGCAACCAGTTCGCTGAACCCCTGCCCATCTCTCCAGCCCCATGAAATAACTTTTCAAAACAGACATACTGACACCAAATCCTCGTCACCAAGTGTGGTGACTCACACGGGGCAGCAGAAGCAGGAGTTCAAGGTCAAGCCTCAGCTACGTGGGCCAGCCTGGGCTCAGGACCTGTTTCAAAAGCGGAGGATTTTGGGCTGGGGAGATGGCTCGGTGGTCAAGAGCACTTGCTGCTCTCGCAGAGGGCCCACCATCAGTTCCCAGCACCCCAAGGGGAGGATGTTCCAGGAGAGTTCTAGCTGGGAAGAGAAGGGAGCTTAGAGAACAGGGGGTGGGGGTGGGGATCCTCAGCAGAGGACAGAGGATGGAGCTGACTCCCCGGGGCACCGATAGGGATCGGTGAGCATCTGGGAGCTGCAGACAAGTGGAGCCGACCACCCCAAGTGCGGTTCAAATAGGGCCTGGGGCTGGGGCGGTTGGCTGAGACTCTTCCCACGCTCTCCTTGGCCCGGTACCTGGGGCTCCTCCCTTCTCTCACCCAGTCTACAGTTTGGGAACCAAACATCAAGCCCCCGAGGAGAGGGCGGTTAAAGGTGAGCGGGGCACGAGCGGGGCGGCAGAAGGTGATTGGCGGGCGCCTGAACCCACGGCGCGCGCCACCGCTGCTCCACAGGCCACCAGCCGGAGGAGCGGCTGCCATCCACGTGCTAAGGAGAGAAGGAGGCACCGGACCAAGGGGCAAAGGACACCTCGGAGAGGGAGGGCGGGGGAGCCTGCAGCGCCTAGCCGTCCACACCCCAGTCTAAAAGCCCGGCCTCGTGCAGGCGCAGCGCACGGAGCCCTCTGCCGCTGGCGCTGAGAAGGCGCGGGGTGAGGCAGCGCCGGCCTGAGCATCTGCAGCCCCGCGGAGACCCGAGGCACAGGAGCCGAGCCCAGCCCGACTCCCCCTGAGGATCGCGTGGAGCTCAGGTGAGCAGGGAAGGTCTTCAGGTATCAGAGGGACTTGGATGCCTTGCGCAGAAGGACTCAGAGCCCCGCCAAACTTCAGGTGCCACAGTGTGCATTCCTAAATCACAGCTGGAGTAGGGGGCTCCCACTTTCTCTGCCCGCCCCCAACTTGCTCATGAGTGGAGCCAGTGGGGAAAGGGGCAGGCTCAGATGCCAGTGAGGACTGGGCATCAGGGATCCTAATCTATCTTGCCTGACCTTTCAGGATTACCCACTCTGGCTCCCAGGGGTCACCTCCTGGATCCCCATACTGGGCTGGGATTAAATGGTGACCTGGTGAAGGGGGGCCTGACTGGATCCAGGGAGGCAGGAGGGAGGGGACAGATGCCAGGGTGGGGCCTGTGGATTTCCGGTCACCCAGTTTGGCTGCAGGCAGGGGCTAGCTAGGGACCTGGTTGAAGCCTGAAAGGACCCGAGCTACTTGTTGGCTCCCAGCCACTCTATCACCAAGCCCGTGACTCTTGAGGCCACCGTGGTGGGAGAGGGGACCCTGTGGCCAGGGCTGGGCTGTGTTTCCGTCTTTAGATTCCTGCCTTTGTCAGGCTTTGTGACCTTGGCCCTTTTCGGGGCCTGGTTCTTTCCCTGGGACACTGGAAGTTCCCTCCAGGGCCACCGTATAGAGACAGGGCCAGGATAAAACCACACACCAAGACACCTTGGGAGGGCAAGAAAGGCAGACCATCCAATCAAGGTCCCAGGTCAGCTGGGGTGTGAAGATCTAGTCCAGTCTGCCAATTTACCCAAGAGCTTGGTATCTCAGCAACTGGCCTGTCTGTACGCCTGCCATGGGCCCCCATATCCAAAGGAAGGCTCAAATGGATCTATAGCAGGGGTTGGTGCATGCCTGTGATCCCAGCGCTCAAAAGGATGAGGCAGGAGGATTGACGAGTTTGAGGCCTGCCTAAGCTACAGGGTGAGACCCTGTCTCACAACAAACAAAGGAAAAAAGGGGCTGGGATTATAGCCCAGTTGATAGAGTGTTTGCCTAACATGTACAAAACTCGGGTTCCATACCACACTGTAATATCAGGTGTGGTGGTCCACGCCTGTAATGCTGGCATTGGGGAGTGGGGGTGGAGGCAGGAGTTCAAGATCAACCTGGGTTGCGTAGCAAGTTTGAGGCCAGCCTGAGATACATGAAACCCGTCTCAAGACTAAACAACAAAGACTAGTAAAAACAGCCTGTGCGTGGTGGCACATGCCTTTAATTCCAGCATCGTGGGGGCCTAAGCAGGTCCCCAGCGCAAGGCTGGTCACCCTGGTTTCCATGAGGCCAGTCAAGGTTACATAGTGAGACCCTGTCTCAAAAATTCAATACACACATGCACACATGCGCACACACCACCACCACCACCAATAATAATTACAGCAACAACAACCAAAAAAAAAAAAAAAAACCTGAGGACTGTCTTTGGCCAGAGAAAGAAGGACTGGAAGAGCCAGGTGGTGGGAATACAAGCCTTTAATCCCAGCATTCAGGAGACAGAGGCAGGTGGATCTCTGTGAGTTTGAGGTCAGCCTGGTCTACAGCCTGAATTCCAGGACAGCCAGGGATACACAAAGAAACCCTGTCTCGAAAAACACAACAAATTGGAAAGAAAGGGAAACTCTTTTACATTGACTGCAAACTAAATACCATGTGGGGCTTTTTTGGCCCCGTTCCTCATTTATGACCCCCAAGCCAGAAAGGATATTATCTATGCTTTACAGTTTAGGAAGCAGAGGCCCAGAGAGGTCAAGGCAGTGGCTGGAGGTCGCACAGCCTAGATGTAGCAGAGCTAGGAAGTGAACCCTGGCAGCCTGATCATACACAATGCTGTTTCCCCCTCTGACTCTTCCGCTGTCTTCCTCTGGCTTTATTCCACCCAGCTGTACCTGAGGCTAGAAACACTGTAGGCAAGGAAGAGCCTACCTGCCCCAGCAGGCTGTGTGGGTGGTGACCCTGCCCTAGATCAGACCCTAAGTGTCTGTATGCCATGTACCTGCCTCCACCACCTTGCCGCTCTCCTTCTCCACATGCCCTAAGCCAGAGACTCCGACAAGGTGGCCCGTCCCTGCCTCTCTTCTTTGAAGCTGATGGTCCTGAGAGTGGAGAAGAGGGACCCCCGACCAGGGCAAGGGACAGAACATTGCCAGCGCTAGTCTGACACTGATCAATACCCTGTGCCTCCAGGGCTAGACCAGAATTCTGGTTGAGTTGACAGTCCCAGAGCCGTTGCCTACTGGATGGCTCAGGGGGTGGGGGGAAGTCACCTCAACTTTTTTTTTCTTTTTTCTTTTGGTTTTTCGAGACAGGGTTTCTCTGTGGTTTTGGAGCCTGTCCTGGAACTAGCTCTTGTAGACCAGGCTGGTCTCGAACTCACAGAGATCCGCCTGCCTCTGCCTCCCGAGTGCTGGGATTAAAGGTGTGCGCCACCACCGCCCGGCTCTCAACTTTTATTTCACAATCCGACTCACCAGGTGTGTGACCCGAAATGAATTGTCCCTGAGACACATTTTCCATCTTGTCCAGTGGCCTGATGCCCTGGCAGAGCTGGCGTGAACATATTATGCAGGAGGAGACAAGGCTGACATTCCAGGCAGAGGAGAAGTCTACCGCAGCCGGCGTCAGAGAGCTTTCCATCCCTAAGTCCCTTTGAGAAAGCAGTCAGACTGTCCGTCCTCTACGTCCTTATTTCCAGGTTCTAACGTGTCTTATGATTACTATTATTTTACATCTTGATTTGTTGGTGTGTGGCTGTATGTGTATGGGCAGCATATTGGTGTGTGGCATGTGTATATGTGTATGGGCACATGCATGCGGCGGCCAGAGGACAGCTCTTCAGAGTTTCTCTCTCCACCATGTGGGACCTGGGGATTGAACTCAGGTTGTCAGGCTTGGCGTTTGCCAGCTGAGCCCTCTCCCTGGTCCTGTTGTACTTTTTGCAACGACAATACAAGGTAAATGGCATGTCGCGTCGTGGTGGCCTCTGTGGAGGCCAAGCCAACCTCCAAAGCCACTGAGTGGCGCCTGCCGTGTGCTCCTTCTCCTTGTGTCGCGGAGCCCAAGATCGAGCGGTAGGAAAGCTTCAGTCTGTGCCCTGCACCCCTGAGCTCTGTCCCAGGAAGCCCTGATCATCTAACTCCATGGCCGGGTCTGACCCTGCTCCTCCCCAGGTCGATGGTAACTTGGGATGGGAAAACTTTGGCTGTCACCCCGTCTCCAGGGTCCCCCTCTTCTTCTAAGCAATGGGCACAGAATCCACCCAGGCACATGAGGAAGCTAGAGGTAATGTCTTCCTATAATGCCCAAAGGGAGAGGCTACACTTTGAAACTTATCTGCTGAGTGGCCTCAACTTTTCCACCTGGAAAATGGACAGGTTGTAACCACCAATGTCTGTGCTGTGCCTTCTGACTCCCAGTCTCTCTTTCTCTCTCTCTTCCTCCGTCTTCCTCATCTGTTTTTTTTGTTTCTTCCCTCATCATTCTCTCTGTGTCTCTGTCTTCCTTTTCTTTCTCTCTGCCTCTCTAGCTTTATCTTTGTCCCTGTGTCTATTTCTCTCTCTGTTTCCTTACACCTCTCTATTTAATCTCTTTTTCTTTTTGTCTCTCTCTCTTTGATCTCTCTTTTTCTTTGTGTGTGTCTCTCTCTCTGATGTGTTTCTTTCTTTGTGTGTATCTCACTCTCTATCTCTCTGCCTGTCCCTCTTTTTTGTTTTAATCTGCCTCTCTCTCCTCTTTGTCTCCCCGTCTTTGTCTCTGCCTCTTTCTCCTCTCTCCTCTCTGTTTCTCCTGATCTTTTGTCCTTTCCTCTTTTCTCATCTATTTTTCTCTGCGCGCCCTCTCTCTCTCTCTCTCTCTCTCTCTCTCTCTCTCTCTCTCTCTCTCTCTCTCTCCCCTCCGATGATGCAAGGCCCAGGGCTGGAAACTGTCTGTTCTCTGGGGAGACTGCTGGTGGGAACCCTGAGGCCGGTCAGTCTCCTTTGCCTACTTTCCGCTGGTCCAACCCGCCAAACTTCCTTCACAGCAGTGGGTGAGCTCCGGTCCTCACCGCTCCTCTACCAGAGCCAGGGACTTTCCAGACCTGCACCAGTACAGGGAGTCTTCCCAGCTTGTCGGTTTCACTCTGACCGCCCCTCTGTAAACAGCAGGTACCCACCTTTGGGCTCAGCCTTGCTAGACTCACTGGGCACACAGTACTGGCGAGAGGAGGCCTGTGAGACGGGTCACCCTCCTGCTCCCCAACAGCTATTACTGTCAGGTGTGATAGCCCTGAAGCTGCGGCAGTGGCACTTGGTCGTTTTTATTGCTTATGGGGGTCTCCCCGTGTCGCTCTAGCTGGCCTTGAACCCACAGGTGGCTGCCTCTCTAGTGCTGGGATTAAAGGCATTTGCCACCACGCTCAGCAAGTTGTTGTTATTTAAAGATTTCTTTTTGTTGGGTGTGATTGGTGGCACACACCTTAAATCCCAGCCAGCAGTCTGAGGCCGAGGCACACAGGACTATGAGAGTTCAATGCATCCCATATAGTGAGACCCTGTTGTTTTCAAGTCTTAATTTTGTGTGTGTATGTGTTATGTGCACGTGAGTGCAAATGCCCCTGGAGCTCGAGTTGCAGCTGGAGCTGAGGGTGCTGGGAACTGAGCATGGGCCCTCTGCAGAAACAGTACAAGCTTTTAACGGCCGAGGCATCTCTCCGGCCCTCGTTACCGTTTGTATTGACTTTTTTCTTCTCGGTCCGGGTGGCTGAACCCTACCACTGAGTCACAGCCACCACTCAGGCTTATTTCTTTACTTATCTGTTTGTGTTGGGATGGGTGTTTTGGTGCGGTTTGTATTGAATTATTTTTAAGAGGGCATGTTGAGAAAGGGTCTCCCAAAGCCCTGGCCTCAAACTCTCTATGTAGCAGAAGCTAGCCTTGAACTCCTAACCCTCCTGCCTCGACCTCCCAAGAGCCAAGATGACAGGAACATGCTAGCATGTTCAATTTCCTACTTTCTAAGACATTTCAAGACAGCATCTTGTTAGGTTGCCCATGTTAGTGTAGAACTCGCTATGTCTCCATGCTGGTTTTCTGAGTGCTGGGATTGCAGGCATATGCCACCACGCCAGGCTAGATCAGAACTTGTATGATTTAGATGACTGAGGATATGGTAATATGGTTGAATGCTTTGATTAAACCACTAGACAAGTCTAGGAGGCATATGCAGTGTTTGGCTACATTATAATGGGGAATATGTTTTTACTCATTGAGGGGAGGGCTTTTGAGACAGGGTTTCTCTGTGTAACAGCCCTAACTGTCCTGGAACTCACTCTGTAGACCAGGCTGGCCTCGAACTCAGAGATTCATCTCCCTCTGCCTCCCGAGTGCTGGGATTAAAAGCATGCACCACCACTGCCCGGCTGTTTTTGCTTTTTAAAATTACTGGTGACCCTAGATAGTTTAAGCATAGGTGGTAGCTAATGGAGACCAGGTTATATTTTATTTACTTTTTTCTTTTTCTTTTCTATCT
The DNA here is from genome assembly GCF_014885135.2 of Alexandromys fortis. Taxonomy (NCBI): domain Eukaryota; kingdom Metazoa; phylum Chordata; class Mammalia; order Rodentia; family Cricetidae; genus Alexandromys; species Alexandromys fortis. The sequence goes on from NW_026068184.1 coordinate 105,910, forward strand.
GTCTTTCTGTCTCTTTTTGTCTCTCTCCCTCTCCCTCTCCCTTTCTCTCTTCCATGCAAGGTCTTACTGTGTACCTCTGGCTGTCCTGGAATTCACTATGTAAACTAAGCTCGCCTCCAGGTCACAGAGCTCCAGAGTGCTGGGATTAAAAGTGTGCACCACAATGCCTGGTGAGAAGGGTTAAATTTCCACCAACTCTTCCACTAACTAATAGCATGGGGGGGGGCAGGAGGGGAGGAGCGAGACAGGATGGGGGCGGAGGGACGGGATGGGACACTGGAGGTTCAGTTCAATCACTGTAACAGGCATTTTTTGTTACTTTAACAAATTACCAAGACATCTAACATTATAGAGAAGAAAGGCAGGGGCGGGGAGTGTGGGTCCTTTGGGTGAGTGCTTGCTCAATGTGCACGAAGTCGGGAGTTCCGTTCCCAGCACCATCTGAACCCTTTGTTGTGGTGCACACCCAACACTCAAGAGATATAAGAGGGGTGTCATGATTTTGAGGCCAGCCTAAGCTACATAGTGAGTTCCAGTTTCAGATTAGCTGGGACCAAAATAACATTGTATTCTTGTTTTGTTTTGCTTTTGTTTGTTTGATTTTTGAGACAGGGTTTCTCTGTGTAGCCCTGGCTGTCCTGGAACTCAATCTGTAGACCAGGCTGGGTTCAAGCTCACAGAGATCCGCCAGCCTCTGCCTCCTGAGTGCTGGGACTAGAGGTGTGCTCTACCATACCCAGTATAGTTTTTTGTTGTTGTTGTTTCCTTCCTCCTTTTCTTCCTCTGTGTGTGTGTGTCTGTGTGTCTATGTCTCTGTGTGTGTCTGTGTGTTTATGTCTTTGTGTGTGTCTGTGTCTGTGTGTCTATGCTGGTGTGTGTCTGTGCGGCTATGTCTGTGTGTGTCTGTGTGTTTATGTCTTTGTGTGTGTCTGTGTCTGTGTGTCTATGCCTGTGTGTGTCTGTGCAGCTATGTCTGTGTGTCTATGTCTCTGTGTGTGTGTAGCTATGTGTGTGTGTGTGGCTATGTGTGTGTCTATGTCTGTGTGTGTCTTTGTGTCTGTATGTGTGTGTCTATGTCTGTGTGTGTCTATGTCTGTCTGTGTGTCTGCACACACAAACATGATTTTGAAGGAGTTACAGGGGTGGAGGTCAGAGAACAACGTTTATGGAGTTGCTTCTCTTCTGCCTTTCCGTGGGTTCTGGGAATCATACAACTCCAGGCTTGAGAGGCAACCCTTACCAGCTGACCCATCTTGCTGCCCAAACAAGGGGAGGAGGGAGTTTCCACCCTCTTAATACCATTGATGTGTGACTTTGGTGATTAAAAACTGTAACTCAAGGAAAGAAGTCACAATCAAGCCTCACAGTCACCAATGCCCAAACCTAGTCAGCCACGCTTGCATGACACGGCCGCTACCAAACCACTACACAGTAGGGATCAGTGGCAAAGGTGCTGCCTAGGTTCACGCAGGTGAAGCCCTAGGTTCCATCACCAGCACTGCACAAACTGGGTATGACGGTGCCAGGTCCGTGATCCCAGCACTGGGGAGGGGAAAAGAGCTGGAGTTCGAGTCCAGCCTGGGCTACATGACGCCCTGTCTCAAAGAAAAAGACAAAGAATAAACAAGCAGCAACAATCAGATGTGCCCCAGCACTCAGGAGGCAGAGGCAGGTGGCCTGCTGGGCGTCTGAGACCAGTGGGGCTATCCAGTGACCTGTACACACACCCTGCCTCAAAAAACAAACAAACAGCCCAGAATTTTTTTTCCTTTGTTCTGCTTTAAAAAAAGAAATGAAGAAGGAAGTGGTGTGGTGGGACAAGGACCAGTCAAGGGGCAATGGTGTGCACCACCGTGCCCACTTCTTTTCTATTTATTTATCTAGTGTGGCTGCGGGTATGTAGGACAACTTGTGGGATGTGGTTCTCTGCTTCTGTTACTGGTATTGAACTCAGTCTTGATGGCAAGAGCTGACCTATCCAGCCCCAGCCCCGTCCCCTCCTTTTTTTTTAAAGACAAGATCTCACTATGTAGCGGAGCCTGCCCTTCTTGCCTCAGCCTCCCAAGTGCTGGCGTTCAGGCACATACCACCACATCCAGCCCCCGGAAGATAAGCTGATCGTGTTTCAAGCTGGAACCTACCATCCAGCCGTGATCCAATCAATGGTCACACTTTACTGATTTCTATCATTAGTGGTGCTGGAGTGGAACCTAATACTCGTGGGTGGATGTGTGGGGGATCTACCAGTGAGCTACACCTCAACCTCTCAGTGGGGGATTCCTGGCAGACCCACCCCAAGCTGCACTATGAGGGACACTGGAGCCAGGCTTTTAGGCAGAACTAGAATATGACTACCTATGTGCTGGCCCGGGTGAGCCAATGGGCTTAGCAGCTGTGTGGGCTTCTGGACCCCACCTCAGCCCAGCCAGTGAAGTGACCTGCCACTTCGGTTCCCCAGTCTCCCTACCCCCATTCCATCCCCAGATACTCTCTCTGACATCTGTGTGCCCAGTTCCCACTCAGTCTTTGGCAAGCATGCTTTCTCCTTGTGTGTCCTCTGTGACCCCTCGGGTGCAAGTCCCCCTGCATTCACTGACCTCCACCGTCTGTGGTACTGTTCCTGCCCCTCTCTGATATCTGCTGGGCATGCATCTTTCTGCCTGCTGAGTTGCAAGGGGGCAGAGCCTCTGAGCTCCCTCTCGACTTTCCTGAGGGTCCGATAACAACAAGCAGATCACACGCAGGAGGGTGGGTGTTTGGGCAGCAAGGAGATGAAGAAATGGAAGAATAAATAAACGGGCTGTGGTGGCAAGTTCTTGCAATTCCAGTAGTCTGAAAGCAGAGGCAGTAGGATTAGGAGTTCAAGGCCATCCCTTGGCTACGTGATGAGTTCCGGGCTAGCCTAAGTAAGACCTGCCGAGAGAGAATGAGGCCTCTGCCTCTGTTTAATCCCTATAACCCACAGTAGACAGAGAGAACAGACTCTCAAAAGTTGCCATCTGGCCTCCTTGTGTACACCATGACACCGAGTGTGCACACACAAGCGCATGCACACTAATAATAACAATAATAGTAGCAAAATTTAAATGGAGAAGTAGGTGAGCATATATATGGAAATAGGGCTTAACACAGGAACAAAGTGGCTGGTAGGAGATGGGCGGTGGATGAATGGACAGATAGGTGAAGCCAGGTGAGGTGCCACACACCTGTGATTCCAGTACTCAGGAGGCCTAGAGGTGGGGGAGGGGAGAGAGAGACTGAACACGACCGATGGCTGAGTTGGATGGGATGGACAGATGGGTGGACAGAGAGATGCTGGATGTAGATGAACAACAGGTGGATAGACACATTGATCACCGCGGGATGGATAGATAAATAGGTGGATGGCTATGGTAGACAACAGAGAGAAGAATGGGAGAACTCACAGGAGGCGTGCTCGTCCAATTCCTCCACCTCTTCTTCCTCTCTTCTTTGCCTCCTCAACCCCGTTTTCCTCTCGGAGCCAGAGATCAGTGGTTTCTCAGGAAGGACCGGAGGCGGCCTGCACAGAACGGTCACAGTTGCTTGAGTAGCAGCTGTTTTGTTGTTATTGTTGTTTTGACACAGAGTCTCACTGTGCAGCCTCCATCTTATGGGCTTCTCCGGCCTCAGCCTCCCAAGCGAGGAAATTAGTGTTTGGCACTCTTGGCTTGAGACGCTTTTTAAGTTTTATTTTATTATTCTTTTGAGACAGGGTTTCTCTGTGTAGCCCTGGCAGTCCTAGAACTCACTCTGTAGACCAGGCCGGCCTCAGACTCAGAGATCCGCCTGCCTCTGCCTCCCAGGGGCTGAGACTAAAGGTGTGCGCCGCCATGTCAGGGTCACTTTTTATTTTTTATTTTACTTTTGATTAATTTATTTTATTTTATGTGCATTGGTGTTTTGCCTGCATGTATGTCTGTGTGAGGGCATTGGAGCCCCCTGGAACTGGAATTGCAGACAGTTGTGAGCTGTGGGTGCCGGGAATAGATCTCTGGTCCTCTGGAAGAGCCATCAGTGTTCTTAACTGCTGAGCCATCTCTCCAGCCCCCAACTTTTATTTTCTTGAGACAGGGTCTAGCACCTGCTAAGGATGACCTTGAACTTCTGACCCTCATGCTTCCATCTCCTGAGTGTTGGGATTACAGCCTTGTGCCGCTTCTTCCAAACCCAAGTGGTGATGGGAATCAAATACAGGGATTTGTGTGTTCTAGGCAAGCCCACAGCCAGCTGAACCCCAGCCCCAGCCCTAAGTCTCATATGTTTGACAGGACAATTGAATACTTCTGTTATGAAAATTAATCCAATCTGACAGCCTTTCTTTAACACAGTTATGTTTATCAGTGTGTGAAGATCAGAGGTCAGAGGACAGATTGCAGGAGTTCGTTCTCTCCTTTCACCACGTGGGACCTGGGGATCAAACTCAGTTGGCAGAGTATGCAGTAAGCACCTGCTGAACCATCTCGATGGCCCACATGTCAATGACATTTTGCCTCTCTCGTGCAGGAGCTCAATGCTCACACAGAAACCCTCCTTGTTACCAGTTAGTCACCCTGTGAGTCTTTCTCTGGGTTTTGAAACAGACTCTCATCCTTATTCTTTTCTGGCTTGGAACTCACTATGCAGCTTAGACTGGCCCCCAACTCACCTTAATTCTCCTGCTTCAGCCTCCCAAGTGCTGATTAGAGGCATAAGCCATTGTGCCCTGAATCTTTTTTTTTTTTTTTTGGTTTTTCGAGACAGGGTTTCTCTGTGGCTTTGGAGCCTGTCCTGGAACTAGCTCTGTAGACCATGCTGGTCTCAAACTCACAGAGATCCGCCTGTCTCTGCCTCCCGAGTGCTGGGATTAAAGGCGTGCGCCACCACCGCCCGGCTTGTGCCCTGAATCTTAATAGCTACATAAGACCACATCTCAAAAAAAAAAAAAAAAAAAAACAAACAATTAAACAGGAAGCTGGGTGGTGATGGCACATGCTTTTAATCCAAGCACTTGGGAGGCAGAGCCAGACTCTGTGAGTTTGAGGCCAGCCTGATCTACAAAGTGAGTTCCAGGACAGCCAGGGCTATATAGAGAAACCCTTTCTAAAAAAAAAAAAAAAATTACTTAATTAATTGAAATACACAAAAAGAAAAAAAAAAACTAAAGCAAATCCTCCAAACACTCCCGTGACTTTACCAGCTGCCTATTACCAGCCCTCACTTCACCTCTCTGTTAACAATACCCTTAGAAGCCTTGATTTTCCCTTCTGTAAAATGGGCATGGGACTGTTAACTACACACCCACAGTTGAGAGGATGACCAGAAAACAATCACATATAGTATTCAAATCTGTAGCATGGGGGCCTGCTTTGTGGGGTTTCTGTCCTGCCCAGTTCCCACAGCTGTTTAGCCCCAAAGAAAATCACACAGAGAGTCTACATTAGGTTATAAACTGATTGGCCCATTAGCTCAGGCTTTTTATTAACTCTTGTAACTTATATTAACCCATTGTTCTTATCTATGTTAGCCACAAGGCTCAGTACCTTTTTCAGCAGGGAAGGTCACATCCTGCTTGTTGGGTGGTCTGGGCAGGACTGCAGAGGAATGAACTTCCTCCTTCCTAGAATTCTGTTCTCATTGTCTGGCCTCCACTTCCTGTCTGGTTGACCCGCCTATACTTCCTGCCTGGCCAATCGGCGTTTATTTAAAACATGATGGACAGACAATTCTCCCGTACCACTTCCCCCTCTTCTTTTTTTTTTTTTTTAAACAAAGGAAAATATCAATAGTCCAGTTTTTGGGAATGTGGGCATAGTTTTCCAGGCTACTTCCAGCTGGTTGGGGGCGCTGATAATCTTATGGGGACCTAAAGAAAATTTAGAATTATGATGAAGTCCTGACTGGAGTATCCTATGAGTCTTGATCATCTCAGGTAGTAGTCTTGAATCTGTTCTGGATGTAGAACTCTGACATCTGGGCCATCTGTTCCTACCAGAGATTTCTCAGGTGGTCTTCCCTGATCAAACCTGATTTTTCTTAACTTAGAATAAATCCACAGTCTCTTGTTTCCTATGGAAGCAAAAGCAAAATCTCTTCTCCAAAGTAAAATACCTTTTGACTTCAATTTTGAAGTCAAGGTATTTTCAAAATACCTATCTTGGATTAATTCAGCCTCATTTATAAGCAAATATCTTTTAGCAGCTGTTGCTCCTTCCTCAGCATTCAAACAATTTAAAGAGAGCACAATAACATACAGTATTAAGATTCTCTGTGTATTTTTTATCTTTATGTGGTTAACCTCTATTTCTTTTTTTTTAAGATTTATTTATTTATTATGTATACAACATTCCTTCCATGTATGTTTGTATGCCAGAAGAGGGCACCAGATCTCATTACAGATGGTTGTGAGCCACCATGTGGTTGCTGGGAATTGAACTCAGGACCTTTGGAGGAGCAGGCAATGCTCTCAACCACTGAGCCATCTCTCCAGCCCTAACCTCTATTTCTTTTATTTTTACTTTTAACTTTTGGCTTTTTTAAGACAGGTTCTCTGTGTATCTTTATCCTGAAATGCCCTCTGTAAACCAGGCTATCCTTGAACTCACAGAGATCAGCTTGTCTCTGCCTCCCAGGCATTGGGATTAAAGGTGTGTCCTACCACACCTTGAAGTTACAGAGGTCAGTCTACCTCTGTCTCCCAAGTGTTGGGATTAAAGGTGTGTACCACCACACCCAACTACTCTCTTTTTTCTTTTTTTTAAGGACTTTAACCTTTTTTTTTTTTAAAGCCTGTGTATGTTTTAACACACTATAAACCATTTAGAGGTTTTTTTTTTTTTTGTCTTTGAATCTCTCTTTACTGTACATCTCTCTTTTTTTGGCCACATGAGTCTTTAATATACTAAACACTATGGGTAGGATTAAAGCTGTGGCTTTGACAGCTAGATCCTGCCTATTTCTTAGCTTTGTGAGATTTTAGACTCATGGTGGAGGTACCAGACGGAGCCATGTTTATTGTCAAAACTCTATGGCGTTTTAAGGTCCCTGCCAGCAAGCAAGCTTCAGCATTCTGTTCACAAACCACACACAAATGCTCCATAGTCAGACCACCTGCCTGAAAGAGATAGAGTTTGCCCTGGCAGGACGGCCCAGAAAGCCGGCATTTTAACATGCTGTAGTTTTTTTCCTGCAAAGGCTGAAGACCAAAAAGCATGCATTTATCTTTTTATTAATACCATTTAGGTGTTTTGTGGCAGGACCTTTTAAAAGAGCTGTGAGGTTTTACAGCTAAAGCTGAGTCAGGAAGCCTCTCTTATATGAGAGTGCTTGCTTGCCTCTAGCAAGCAGAGCAGATCCGAGAAATTGCTGTTACCAAGAAGCCATGCTAAACTCTATTTTTTTTGTCTAGAATACTTTTTAAGCTCTTTCAGGCTTTATGTGAATGCAGTAGCCCCACGTTGGGCGCCATTCTGTAATATGAGGTCTGGGCTTGCTTTATTGGGGTTTATGTCCAATTCCCACAGCCGGTAAGCCCCCAAAGAAATTACACAGAGTCTACATTAGGTTATAAACTGATTGGCCCATTAGCTCAGGCTTTTTATTAGCTATTGTAGCTTATATCAACCCATTGTTATCTATGTTAGCCACATGGCTCAGTACCTTTTTCAGCAGGGTAGTTCACATCCTGCTTGTTTGGTGATCTGGGCAGGACTGCTGAGGAATGGGCTTCCTCCTTCTAGAATTCTCCTGTTCTCATCGCCCCGCCTCTACTTCCTGTCTGGTTGACCTGGCTCTACTTCCTGTCTGGCTGACCCGCCTATACAAGTCCCTATTTTTGTTTTATTTTTATGTGTTTTGTCTGCATGCATGTTTGTGCACCACACAGTATGCCTGGTGCCCTCAGAGGCCAGAAGAGGGTCTCAGATCCCCTAGAACTGGAGTTACAGACAGCTTCAAGCAGCCATATGGCTGCCAAGGATTAAATCCAGGACCTCTGGAAGAGTAGTCAGTGCTCTTGACCTCTGAGCCATCTCTCCAGCCCCCAAGTTTTTATTTTTTTTAATGAGATATAAGTTGTGTATTATAAAATTTATCTATTTTCTTTTTCTTTTCTTTTTTCTTTTTTTGGTTTTTCAAGCAAGGTTTCTCTGTGGCTTTGGAGCCTGTCCTGGAACTAGCTCTTGTAGACCAGGCTGGTCTCGAACTCACAGAGCTCCGCCTGCCTCTGCCTCCCAAGGGCTGGGATTAAAGGCATGCGCCACCACTGCCCGGCTCATCTATTTTCTTTTTGATAAAACTTTGAATTATATTTATTCCTTGTATTTCTGTGCATAGGTGTGTGCCAAGGCACACATGGCAGTCAGAGGAGAACTTTGAGGAACTTTGTCCTCTCCTGCCCCCATGTGGGTTCTGGGGCGCAAAGTCAGGTCTTCAGGTTTGGTAGTGAGCCCCTTTACCCACTGAGCCGTCTTGCAGCCCCACCCCTTTTCTGCCCGTGTTTTCAATGGTTCTTGGCTTGTTCAGGGTTGCACAACCTCTTCTACTGTCGAATCCAGCAAGTTGCATCAGCGGAAAAGGAACTCCACATCTGTGCCCTGTGCCAGCAGTGGCAGTGACCCACTGTGATCCTCAGTACTCAAGAGGTGGGGGCTGGGGCTCAGAAGTTCAAAGTCATCCACAGTTACAAAGCACAGTACATTCTAGGTCACAAAAAGATCCTATCGTGAAAAAAATCAAATAAACAATAAATAAACAAAAGTCCTGCCTCCCCGGAAAGAAACAAAAACAAAGAAAACTGTATCTGTACCTTCTCAGCTTCTGATTCTCTCTCTCACGGCTCATGAACATTGTCATTGCCCTTGCCCCCTTTTCCTCTCTCTCTCTCTCTCTCTCTCTCTCCCTCTCTCTCTCTTTGAGACAGGGTTTCTCTGTGTAGCCTTTGCTAGCCTGGAACTCATTCTGTAGACCAGGCTGGCCTCCAACTCAGATCTGCTTACCTTTGCCTCCTGAGTGCTGGGATCAAAGGGAATGCTTAATTTTTTTAACTTCATTTTTCTTAGATTTATTTTTATTTTATGTGTATGAGTGTTTTTCCTGCATGTATGTACATGCACCATGTGTGCGCCTGGGGAAGAAGACATCAGATCCCTTGGAACTGGAGTTACAGGTGTTTGTGAGCCACCGTATGGGTGCTAGGACTAGAACAAGCATCCTCAACTGCTAAGCCATCTTTCCAGCTCCAGTTTTCCCTTTTTTGGTTTTGTTTGTTTTTCGAAACAGGATTTCTCTGTGTAGCTTTGGAGCCTGTCCTGGAACTTGCTCTGTAGACTAGGCTGGCCTCGAAATCACAGAGATCCGCCTGCCTCTGCCTCCTGAGGGATGGGATTAAAGGCATGCGCCACCACCGCCTAGCCCCAGTTTTCCCTTTTAAGTTAAATTTTCATTTATTGTGTGTGTATGTGTGTGTGTGTATGTGCGCGCGCGTGCGCGCAATAGTGGCCTGGCACATGTGGAGGTCAGAGGATAGCTATAGAGGTTGGCCAGTTCCTTCCTCCATGTGGGGCTTAGGGATCAAACTCAGGTCTTTAGGTAGCAAGTGCTTTTGCCGACTGAGTCATCTTGATGTCTGTTAATTTATTTGGATCTCTATGGCATGCGGAGAGCAAAGTACCAGATAATTACTTTTTGATTTGTTGTCTCATTTGAGACAGGGTCTAGACCTGTAGCCCTGGCTGGTCCTGAACTCCTGACCCTCCTCCTTCAGCCCCCTTGGACCACAGGCATGCTTCTTCACACCTGGTATTTTTCCAAGTTGTTGTTTAACTGCAGTTGGTTCATCCATATGTTTAGACACATGCTCCAAAAATGAGACAGGCACATAAAGTATGGATTCTCTCTCTCCCCCACCCTTTATGTGCAGACTGATAGGTAGAAAGATAATAGATGGGTAGGTAGATAAATTTATAGAGAGGTGGTTGGATGTCACATACATTGCTGGGTACAAGAATTGGTGGATCGGGCCAGGTATGGTGGTGCCTGCCTTTAGTTACAGTGCTCAGGAGGCAGAGGCAGGCGGATCTCTGAGTTTGAGGCCAGCCTCATCTTAAGAGTGAGTTCTAGGCCAGTAAGAGCTATAAAGTGAGACCCTGCCTTAAGAAACAAGAAAGGTAGATAGCCGGATAGTTGATGTGATAGTGCTGTTATTGTCATCTCAACAGAACCTAGAGCTACTTTTGAGATAAGCCTGTGGACAGGTCCAGAAAGGGATTCTTCTGATTTTGTTCACTGAGATATGACCCACCCGCTGTGGGCAGCTCCATTCCCTAGCTGGGATCCTGGACAGCGTTCATGGAGTAAGGTTACTGAGCCGCAGCACCTTTCCTGCTTTCTGTGTCCTGCTGTGTCCAGATGTTGCGAGCTCCCGCTGCCTTCCCCTCTCCTCCGCAGCACGACGGTGCGGTGCCTTTGAACTATGCACCAAAGCAAACACTTCCTCCATCAATTTGCTTCTGCTGGAGTACTTTATTACCACAACAGGAAAAGTAACTAAGGCACCGTCGAATGGATGGATGGTAGGGAGAGCGATCAGCTGATGAAGGGGTGGATAGTTATGGACAGATGGTGGGTGAGTGGACGTGCAGACAGACACTTGGATGGATAGATGAACAGATAGATGAGCAGTAGGTGGTTAGATGGATGGCATGGTGGTTTGGAAGAAATTTGCCCCCAAAGGGAGTGGCACTATTAGGTGGTGTGGCTTTTTTGGAGTACGTATAGCCTCGATGGGGGAAGTGTGTCCCTGTGGAGGCAGACTTGGAGGACTCCTATATGCTCAAGATATGGCCCAGTGTCTCAGACCACTTCCTGCTGCCTGTGAGTCAAGATGTAAGAACTCTCAGCTCCTTCTCCAGCACCATGTCTGCCTGCAGGCTGCCCTGTTTCTCTCCATGGTGATAAGGGACCAAACCTCTGAAACTGTAAGCGAGTCACCACAATTAAATGTTTTCCTTTATAAGAGTTGCCTTGCCAGGCGGTGTTGGTGCACGTCTTTAATCCCAGCCCTTGGGAGGCAGAGACAGGTGGATCTCAGTGAGTCTGAGGTCAGCCTGGCCTACAAAGCGAGTTCCAGGACTGTTACACAGAGAAACCGTGTCTCAAAAAAACAAAATTAAAAAAAAAAAAAAGAGTTGCCTCAATCACGGTGACTCTTCCCGGCAATAGAAATGGTCAGTAAGACAGATGGACAATGGGCGAACAAACGGTTAAAGAGATGATGACTGGATTGGTGAGTGGGTAGATAGACGGTGGTGGATGGATAGATAACGAAATGCATGATGGACACAGAACAGATGGATGAACGAGAGGTGGGTAAATGACATACAGTCCAGCTAGAACACAGGTGCATGGATGATGGACGGATGCACAGGTGACAGACGTGTGGATGGGTGAATGAAGGGGTAGGTAGATGGACAAATGGACACAGCATAGCTAGCAGATAAATGTGACTATCTCCTCTATTCAGCAAATATGCATTAGCTTTTTTTTTTCTGTTTCTTGAGACAAGGTTTCTCTGTATAGTCCTGGTTGCATTGGAACTAGCTCTGTCGATCAGTCTGGCCTCGAACTCACAGGGGTCCTCCTGCCTTTGCCTTCTGAGTGCTGGGATTAAAGGCATGAACCACCAAGTCTGGCCACATTTGCTCCTTGTATGTTCGTTTGTTTGTTTTTTCGAGACAGGGTCTCTCTATGTAGTTTTGGAGCCTGTCCTGGAACTCACTCTGTAGACCAGGCTGGCCTTGAACCCACAGAGATCCGGCTGTCTCTGCCTCTCAAGTGCTGGGATTAAAAGCATGCTTCACCACCCGGCAAAATGTTTTTTCTGAACAATTTATTTATTTTGATTGTATGTGCATTAGTGTCACATTTGCTCATAAGGGGGAAGTTGAACTGTAAAAGATTCCTGGTTTTGCCAGGGAATTTGCCACCTAGTGGGAAAGAGAGGCCAGTGCGCACACTGTGAATCTCAGCAGAAGGAAATCCAACTTGTAGTGATTGGAACCAGGGCGTGGAGACCGTAAAGAGAAGGTGGTACTTCAGCGTGGGCAGTCTAAGGGAGAAACCTCAAGAGGCAAGCCTGGGAGGCTAAAAGGGTGTCAGGAAGGATTGCTGGGAAAAACTGGGTCTCCACACCCAGTCAGGAGTCATCCTGCAACCGGTGGACCGTGAACCAGACTGAGTTATTTTAGAGGCTGTGAACTCTGGGCATCGGGTACTAGAGGGCACCGAGAGGTCACCCAGGCCAGCTGACACCGTGCCACCTGGAAGAGGCCTCGTGTCATGCCATGTCATGCCACTGTGGACACAATCAAAACTTTGGGACGCTCTTGTATTTGTTGCGCACTACGATGGTTTTTGTTGTTGCTGTTTGGAGGTTTTTGTTTTGACTTTTTAGACATTTATTGTGTTTATTTCTGTACGTGAGTGTATACAAGTGTGTGTGAGAGAGAGTGTGCGAGAGAGAGCGAGAGAGAGAGAGAGATGGAGAGAGAGAGAGAGAGAGAGAGAGAGAGAGAGAGAGAGAGAGAGAGAGAGAGAACACGCCCATGTGCCAACAGTGTTCTTGGGTGAAGGTCGGGGAACAGCTCGTGGGAGTTGGTTCTCTTCTTCTACCATGTGGGTTCCAAGGATTGGTCATCTGGCTTGGCAGCAGGCATCGTTACCCGCTGAGCCATCTCGCGGGCCCTGTTTTGTTTTGGAGTGACAGGGTCTCACTATGTAGCCCCAAGTTGGCCTCAGAGTTGCATGTAGCCAGCATGGCTTTGAACTCCTGGTCTTCTGCCTCTATTTTCCAGTGCTGAGATTGCAGAGGTGAATACCACACCTGGCTTACGAAGCCCTGAGAGATTGAACCCACAGCTTCCTACTTGCTGGATGAGTAACCAACTAAACTACAGGCCCAGCCTTGGTCTGGAACTTTCTATGTAGACTAAATTGGCCTTTAAATGTGATGATCTTGTCTCTACTTCCACAGTGCTGGGAATTTTATAAGCAAGCTATCTTTCTTTTATTCCTTTTTCCTTCTTTTCTTTTGAGATAGGGTTTCTCTGTGTAGCCCCGGCTATCCTGGAACTCTCTTTGTAGACCAGGCTGGCCTCGAACTCAGAGACCCACCTGCCTCTGCCTCCCAAGTGCTGGGATTAAAAGCTTGTGCCACCACCACCACCTGGTTTAAGCCTATCTTTTTTTTTTTTTTCCATTTGCTTGTTTTTTGAATCAGGATTTCTCTGTGTAGCCTTGGCTGTTCTGGAACTTGCTCTGTAGACCAGGCTGACCTCGAACTCACAGAGATCCACCTGCCTCTGCCTCCTGAGTGCTGGGACTAAAGGCGTGTGCCACCACCACCTGGCTCTAAGCTTATCTGTGTTTATTGCTGAGGTCTCTAAAGGTTTTCCTCAGGGCCTGGGAAATAGAATGAGGTACAAATGAAGCTGCTTGTTTGAAGAACAACTGATGTGGGGCAGGGTGTGAAGTAGGGTCACCGAGGATCCTTCCACCCCACCCCCCTAGTAAGTGGAGTCTGTGGAATACAGCTCAGAGATTTTCCCCCTGTGGTAGGAGGCCTGGTGCACAGAAAGCAGCCTTTGAGCCAACATCTTCACATCTAGATCAGGCTTTGAGATCCTTGGCTGTGTTTTCATTACTGTGTGGTGTGCCTCAGACAAGGATTTTGCTGTGTGTGTGTGTGTGTGTGTGTGTGTGTGTGTGTGTGTGTGTGTAGTGCAGGGGATCGAACCCAGGACCTTGGGAAGGTTGGGTAAGCACTCTACCACTGAGCTGTCCTTAGCTGGTGTCTCAGAAGAGGACTTTTACCTGTTCAGTTAGGTAGCTGTTATTAATGCCCAGCCTGGTGTTTGTCCTTTTAAAAAAAAAAAAAGGCAGGATTGGAAACTGGACCTCAGAATCAGTGAGAGAACTTTCTGAGCAGAAAGCCTGCTTGAGTACAGGGGAGGTGATCTAGAGAGGGTGAACTCTCAGGGAACCCCCTTCTGAACTTTGTTATAGAGGTATAGGACAATCATAAGAGAAGTTGGGTGCAAGCTGACATTGGGGTTCCATCACACAGGATGCTGGAAAACTGAAGAAAGGCAGGCGAGGGACATTAAATTCACTATGAAGCAGGGAGCGATCTTGAACTTCTGATATTTCGTTTATTTACTTAGTTATTTAGTGTTTATGTGTTTGGGACCGCGTGTGCTATGCACACGTGTGGAGTTCAAAGGTCAACGTAAACTAGTTCAGTATCTTCTTCCACCGTGTGGGTCCTGGGCCTGGAACTCATGTCGTCAGGCCTGGCGGCAAACATTTTCACATGTTAGCCATATTGTTGGCTCTAACTTAGGATCTTTTTGTCTTTACCTCCCGTGTGCCGATACCCCAGACCTTTGCCATCATGCCAAATTTTTGTGGTGCGGATGATTGAACCCAGGGCTTCATGCATGCTAGGCAAACACTCTATCAACCGGGTTGCAGCCCCATCCCCAGCCAATCTTTTCTGAGACTTGAGAAGTAGAGACTAAAAAGGGCTTATCACAGAAATAAAGGCCATCGCCCAAGCGCTGGACCAGTAGTTTCATACTGGGCTCATTGATTATACTAATTTAAACCCCACCCACCACCGAGGACACGCCCACCCCAAGGACCTATCAGGAAGACTGGAGCGTGGCCATGGTAATAAGGCTCTGCTGGCTACGTTAGGCGCTCTGGCTGCTCCCCAGAGCGCAGGGGAGTTGGCGACTTAGTGGCCATGGCGCGCGCTCTGGCGGATCTAGCAGTGGATTTGCAGGTGCCCCGGGTCGTCCCTTGCCCCGATTCGGACTCGGATACAGACTCGGAGGATCCGAGTCTCCGGCGCAGCGCGGGTGGTTTGCACCGGTCACAGGTCATCCACAGCGGACACTTCATGGTGTCCTCGCCGCATAGCGACTCGCTGACCCGGCGACGCGACCAGGAGGGGCCCATGGGGGTCGCCGACTTCGGGCCGCGCAGCATCGATCCGACACTCACCCGGCTCTTCGAGTGCTTGAGCCTGGCTTACAGGTGAGGGCGGACTGGGGAGCCCGAGTCCCAGCTTTCCGTGGGGGACCGCGCACTGGGGCTCTGTTCCCACGATGCTCTGGGAAACTCTGGACACAACCTAGGCATTCTTCCCCTCCCCGGGTCCTGAGCCAGCCTCCTGACCCAAGCTTGTGAATCATTTGCGTTCTATTATCTGCTCGTGGCGCCACTCTCTTGCCCTCCACTCTGCAGGGCCTCTTGCAGTCGGGCCCCTTTCCCTGGTCCTCTGCTTCTGCCCCTAAGAAATGACAGGTGTCCCTCACACTCCCCAAACTATGAGCCATCCCTTGCACTCCCTCCCTCCATTCGTGTGACTCCAGGACTGTTTCATCTATCCCCAGCAGTCCCCGCAAAGTCCCACTCACTTCCCTGCCCACTGCAGTTCTCTGGTTATCGCCCTCCTAGCCAGTGTCAACTCATATGGAAACAGTTTCTCGCCCGCTTCCCGATTGCCCGTACGTCGTCTGTTTGGTTTGATTTAGCTTGATGAGACAGTCTTACCCTGAAGTTCAGATTGGGTTGGCGTAAAGCTAGACTCCTTTCTCAGCCTCCCAAATTACACGCTTGAGCCACCACGCCTGATTTAGAACGCTTTGTCAAGGTTAGCGGGAAGAGGGTGCGTGGGACCCGCCCAGAGCCAGCAGGGGGTGCTGCAGTCCGCCTTGCTTCGAGCCTGGGGAAGCCTGGTCGCCCCGAACCAGGTATCTGTGGGAAACTGTAAGGCAGCCAGGAACCCCCTGCTACGGCTCAGAGCTCCGGGGCCGCACCCAGCTCCAGCCCCACCTACATGTCCCAGAGGAGGGAGCGAACTGGGGTCTTGGCCCAGTGCCCTGGAGCAAAGTTCCCGGGAGCAGAGGGACCAGGATAAATTATCAACCGAAAACAATTGGCGAGCAAGGGGGATCGGCCGGCCTTGATCTTTCCTCTGTAAATATCACGCTTCTTCAGCCAGCCTCCTCCCTTTTGTAGAAACGCTGTCCGCTGGCCGTAGACCCGCACCTGTAGCCCCATAAGGGACCTGGAGCAGGGGTGGGGTTTGCGGAAGAGCGTGGTCTACCGGCGTGGTGGCGGAGCTGCGAGACCCCATTGGCTGGAGGCAATGTAACCTTGGCCCACATGTTCTGGCCTCAAGCCCAGGTCATGTTGCAACCTGATAGTTCAGGGCGCTGAGACCAATGTGGAAAGTTCAAATTCCTTGTCCCATTCCCCCTCCCCCGCCCTTGGACATCATGAGACTCCCTGGGAAGAGGGCATTTAAGGTCTCAGAATATCACCAGATGCAGCTCACACTGGGACAGTGCTTTATCTATCAAAGATTCCCAATTATTGGGGTTGCATGGGGAAGAGGGGGATATCCTCGTTGAGACAGGGTTTGGCACTGTAGATCAAGCTAACCTAGAACTCACTATTCTGCAGAAGCTGGCCTCCCCAAGAGCTGGAATTACAGGCATGAGGAGCCTGTAATGAGAACCCCACAAGAAGCCTAGGGTTCCCAGGTTCCCCCAAAGGGTCTCCCATTTCCCAACCACTCCCAACTCGGGCTTCCTGCTTTGTCTACACAGCACTCAAGGCTGGCTTGCTGGGCTTCCCAAGTCAGATTATGAGCAAGAGAGGTTATAGGGAAATAGTACTCGGAGGGACAGTACACACTCCCAGAACTGCTCCTTCAGAGGCTAGGGTAGAGAGCGCAGTGTTTCCTCCCCAAGGAGCCAGGACATTAAATTCTCTTAAATGGGGTTCTAAACACCAGGATGGGGGAGGCCAAGTACACAGGAGTCTTTGGTTCTGCACCCTTGGTGAAGGAAAGCACAGAATACAGGCTGGGAGATTAGCTCTGTGAGTGGCGGTATTTGCAGCATCAAAGTGGCTGGAGAGCACGGACTCCATGAAGTTGTCCTCTGACCTCCACCCACCTGCCGGCCATGCACATCCCTCCCAGTAATAAGGAATAAAAACCAAAATAAAAGTAAACACCCCATGCTCAAGCTCAAAGACCATTCGTGGTTGAGCATGCCTGGAATCCCAGAATTCAGACTGAGGAAGGAAGGCTAGGAGGTCAGGGTTAGCCTCTGCTGCATGGAAATTTAAGGTTCGGGCTAGCCCAAGATACATGTCTCAAATAAGTAAAGAGATCCTGTCTCAAAGAAGGAAAGAAAGAGAGAGAGAGAGAGAGAGAGAGAGAGAGAGAGAGAGAGAGAGAGAGAGAGAGAGAAAGAGAGAGAGAGAGAGAGAGAGAGAAAGACTTCCAAAGACAACCCCCCTCCCATGATGGGGGTTCTCTGAAGCAAAGGGATTTCAGAGGATGAGAATCTCCAGAGAGCAGCTAGTGAGGTGGGACTGGGGCAAGCAGGCAGGGGGTCCAGTGGTGGGTGGATCTGGTCAGTTAGACAGGGAGAAGGGCGCCTGGGTGCTTCACTCTCGCCAAGGAACTTCTGGCACACTGTGTTCCCTGGTTCTGTGGGTGGAAGCCCCAGGGAGGACAGCTGTAAAACTTTCAAGAAGGCTCTTGTCTAGGGAGTGCTGGCACGCACGGGTCTGTCATCCCAACACTGGGGCTGAGGCAGGAGGATGAGGATCCAGACCAGCCTGGGCTGCCTAGGCGTTCCCTGTATTAAACTAACTGACAACAAAGAGGGACTGGGAAGTAGCTCTGTTGGTTAAGTGTTTGTTTGCCTTGGGAGCTTGGGGTCCTGAGTCCAATCCCCAGAACCCACAGAGAAAAGAGCCGGGCTTGCCAGTGTGCGCTTGCGGTTCTGAGCCCAGAGACAGATGGATGCTTGTGGTTCCAAGGTCGGTCGGCTTCGCTTACTTGGTGGGTGAGTTCCAGGTCAATGAGAATGTCTCAGAAACTAAGGTGGAGCCGGGCAGTGTTGGCACTCAAGAAGCAGAGGCAGACAGATCTCTGTGAGTTCGAGGCCAGGCTGGTCTACAGAGTGAATTCCAGGACAGCCAGGGCTACGCAGAGAAACTCTGTCTCGGCAAACAACAACAACAAAACCCCAAGGTGGAGAGCATCTGAGGAGCCATATTTAAGATAGTCCTCTGGTCTTCACAAGCCTAACCCTCCCTTTCCTCTCCCCTTCCCTCCTCTGAGATTCTCTGTTTCTCCCCGATTACTCACAACTTTTGAACCTTGGCTCTAGAATTTTTTTTTTAACCAGACCAATCTCTTCCCCTCACATGCCTCCAACCAAATCCTTTCCTTTTGGCTTGATCTTATCATGGACTCATTACCCTCAGCCTAGGCTACCAACCCTGTGAGGGAGCTGGAGGCCGGACAGCAGAAGGCTGAGTGAAACCTAACGGTTGCTAGGTTACAGACAGGGGCCACAAACTCAGGAGTGTCCCCCATTCACCCCACACCACCAAAGAAGCTGCCCCAGGAAGAATCCACGTCCCCCACCAAATCACGTTGCCTTACTGGACAGATGGTATTTATCTAGCTCTGGGAGGTAGGGGGCCAGCCATCAGGCTAGGGGTGGCCTGTTTGGGTAATGAAGCCTGTTATGTTCTGAGGTGGCAACCCCTCCACCCCACATCCCACACCCTGGCAGCCACCATTAACCAAAAGCAAATACTGGAGCTGGGAGACCAGAAAGGAGAGGAGGCCCAATGACCCATGCACTCAGGGTAGTACAGGAAGAAAGAAAAAAAACCGAATCAGGTGGCCATCTACCCACCGCTTACCCAGATCATGAGGGGAGCCACCAGGAGAGTAGGCCTGACTTTTTGTGTGCATATATTGTTCTGAGGATGGAATCCAGGTCTTGTCCAGTTCCTGGGCAAGCTGTCCGTCACTGACCCACATCCCCAGCCCCTCACTGGCAGATTCTAGAAAGTCCTCAATAGCAGAGCCACACCCCCAAACCCAGCCTGTCTTTCTGAAAGGCTACTTCTTTTTCTTTTAAATATAAAAAATTCATTTATTTATTATATACAGTATTCTGCCTACATGCATGCATGCATGCATGACAGAAGAGGGCACTAGACCTTTTTACAGATGGTTGTGAGCCACCATGTGGTTGCTAGGAATTGAACCCAGGTCCTCTGGAAGAACAGCCAGGGCTCTTAACCACTGAGCCACCTCTCCAGTCTCTGGAAGGCTCTTAGGAGCCTCCCCGAGCAAGAAGTGAAAACAGATCAAAATGGCTTGGATGCAAGCTTGGCTTATAGACAATGAAGAAGGAAGGGATAAGGGTGAGGTGGGGAGGTGTCCAAGATCTTTATCATCTTCATCTTGGCCTCTTGGGTCAGCTTCCAGGCGCTGATAATGTGGCCTCTTCTCAGAGGGACCTTTGGAGCTGAAGTCATTACCTACACGTTCAAATCCTTCCCACTGTGTGCTCTGTGGATCCCTAGGTTAAGGTCAAGATTAAGAATCTGGGGCTGGAGAGGTGGCTCAGCGGTTGAGAGCATTGCCTGCTCTTCCGAAGGTCCTGAGTTCGGTTCCCAGCAACCACATGGTGGCTCGCAACCATCTGTAATGAGGTCTGGTGCCCTCTTCTGGCCTGCAGGCATACAGACTATTGTATATATAATAAATAAATTAATTAATTAATTAATTAATTAAAAAAAGATTAAGAATCTGTTTCCATGCTGTCTTCCTTTGGCCAAGTGATTCTTTCCATTATGCTACTGGGAGAAAGGCATGGCTTTCTGTGGACCTCTAGTTGGCCACACATGTGCTGTGGGTACACGGGCACTTCCTTCTTATCCATGCAAACTGTCCTTCTTCCCCTAAGTCTCTTATGGGCAGACAGACCTATGGGAGCCCTTGTGACTGGCAAGCAAAAAGGGACTGGAAGCGAGGCATGGGGATACATACAAATAAATCTCATCACTCGGGAGGCAGAAGAAGACACAACTCTGTGAGTTCAAGGCCAGCCTGGTCTACATAGTGAGTTCTAGGCCTGCCAGGGCTACATCCTTACTTCGGGAATGACTCTTTTTCCTCCCTGACCGTCAGGAAGGCCATTTCATCCTATCTCTCAGAAGTGGATATTTGGAGCTAGAGAGATGGCTTGGTTGGTTAGGAAGATTCACTGATCTTTCAGAGGATCCAGGTTTGGTCCCTGGAACCCACATGGCAATTCATAGTTACCTGTAACTCTAGTCCCAGGGAATCTGATGCCATCTTCAGGGCCCTTACGGGCACCAGGCTTGCAAGTGGCATAGGTAGACATTCATACACATAAAATAAATATCAATAAAACCTCTTATTTTAAAATAAGATGTAAGAAATGGATATTAAAGCCAGGCGGTGGTGGCGCACGCCTTTAATCCCAGCACCTGGGAGGCAGAGGCAGGCGGATCTCTGTGAGTTGGAAGCCAGCCTGGTCTACAGTTCCAGGACAGGCCTCAAAGCTACAGAGAAACCCTGTCTCGAAAAACCAAATAAATAAAATGCAAAACAAAAAATGGGTATGAGAAGCTGGACACGGTAGCACACGCTTGTAATCCCAGCACTCTGGAGGCAGAGGCAGGAGGATCAGGAGTTCAAGGCCAGCCTTGGCTATGTATTGAGCCCAAGATTACACACTCGAGACTTACTCTATGCTATCTGAAGACTAGGAAACCCCTCTCAAAGACAAAAGAAGGGGAGAGATATGAGAGCCTTTCATGATGGAGCACACCTCCTACAACTGCAGTACTGAGGGTTGAGGGTGCTGAGGCAGAGGATTTCTTGCTTTTTTAAAAAGCTTTTTATTAGCCTATATTAATTATACAGCATTATGTATTAATTATACATTTTTAAGGCATTTTATACACGTGTATAATGTATTTGGATTATACCCTCCTGTCCTCACCCACTGCAGCTCACATCCTTCCTCTTCTTAGTTCCCTTGTATGTTCATGTCTTACTTTTATGGGGAGGGATTCCCTGTGTAGCCATGGCTGTCCTGGCACTCACTCTGTAGCCCAGGCTGGCCTCGAACTCAGAGATCCACCTGCCTCTGCCTCCAGAGTGCTGGGATTAAAGGCGTGTGCCACTGCCTGGCGTCAAGTCTTTTTTTTTTTTTTTCCTGGCGTCAAGTCTTACAATTTTAAATAACTATTGTGTGTGTGCCTGGGGAGTGAATGCCTTGGCATGGTGGTCATAGGACAACTTGTTGGGATCTTTCTATAGCCCCCCCACCATGTAGGTCATGGGGATCAGACTCAGGTCACCAGGCTTGACAGCAAGCACCCTTACCTTCCTATCTGCTGAGCTAACTGGCCCTCACAACTTTTCCTGTTGTTATCTAGAGGGTTTAGGGTGGCTATAGCTTCATGACTGAAGGGTTATTTGTAGGAGCATGGGCTTCCTACCAGTGTCTTTACAGCTTCAGAGACCATCTCACCCTCTACCAGAAGCTGCCAACTGCCTATAGATTCTTATAGGGGGGCCTCTAGAGTCCTCCTCAGGGAGGGGTGGGGTCTCTAGAGTCTTCCTCAGGGAGGGGTGGGGTCTCTAGAGTCCTCCTTAGGGAGGGGTGGGGCCTCTAGAGTCCTCCTCAGGGAGGGGTGGAATCTCTAGAGTCCTCCTCCGAGAGGGGTGAGGTAGCTAGAGTCCTCCTCAGGGAGGGGTGGGCCTCTAGAGTCCTCCTTGGGGAGGGGTGGGATCTTTAATGTCTCTCTGACCAGGAGGCACCATAATTTCTAATTCCAGGCCAGTCTGGACTATCTATAGAAATTGTTGGGCTGCTGGGCAGTGGTGGTAATCCCAGCACTCGGGAGGCAGAGGCAGGCGGATCTCTGTGAGTTTGAGGCCAGCTTGGTCTACAGAGCGAGTTCCAAGGCAGGCTTCAAAAGCTATAGAGAAACCCTGTCTGGGGAGGGAGGAGGACAAAAAAGGAAGAAGAAGAAGAAGAAGAAGAAGAAGAAGAAGAAGAAGAAGAAGAAGAAGAAGAAGAAGAAGAAGAAGAAGAAGAAGAAGAAGAAGAAGAAG